>NC_044559.1:56417351-56517270 GCF_007565055.1 Rhinopithecus roxellana | reverse complement strand
GACCTAATTTCTTTCCACCACACACTGACTCCAGTTAAAGCATTCCTTCCTTCCTTCCTCCCTCCCTCATTTTTCTCTTCTTTCTTTCTTTCTTTCTTTTTCTTTCTTTTTCTCTTCTTTTTCTTTCTTTTTTTTTCTTTTTCTTCTTTCTTTCTTTCTTTCTTTTTTTTCTCTTCTCTTTCTTTTTCCTTCTCCTTCCTTCCTTCCTTCTACCCTCCCTCCCTTCCTCTTTTCTCTTTCTCTTTCTTTCTCTCTCTTTCTCCTTCCTTCCTTCCTTCCTTCCTTCTCTCTCTCTCTCTCTTTCTTTCTTTCTTCCTTTTTTCATTCTTTCGTTCTTTCTTTTTTTTTAGAGATGGATCTCACCGTATGGCCCAGGCTACGCTGCAATGTGCCATCATAACTCACTGCAGCCTTGAACTCCTGGACTCAAATGATCCTCCTGCCTCAGCTTCTCCAGTAGCTGGGATTATAGGCTCCAGCTAAAAGTATTTCTTTCACCCCATCCAGATTGTTTCAGGATTTGAGAATTTGACCCATTTAATTAATTAATTTATTTTTTTGAGACAAAGTCTCGCTCTGTTGCCCAGGCTGGAGTGCAATGGTGTGATCTCAGTTCACTGCAACCTCCACCTCTCGGGTTCAAGGGATTCTCCCTGCCTCAGCCTCTCGAGTAGCTGGGATTACAGGAGCCTGTAACCATGGCTGGGTACTTTTTGTGTTTTTAGTAGAGATGGGGTTTTGCCATGTTGGCCAGGCTGGTCTCCAACTTCTGATCTCAGGTGATCTACCTGCCTCAGCCTCCCAAAGTGTTAGGATTACAGGCATGAGCCACCACACCAGCCGTTCTCAAAGATTTTTAAAGGAGAGAGAGAGAGAGAGAGAGAGAGAGAGAGAGAGAGAGAGAGAGAGAGAGAGAGAGAGAGAGAAAACAACAACAACAACAAACTTTTGGTAGATTTTTTTATTTTTTATTTTTTGTCTTTTTATCAAGATAGGGTCTCACTCTGTCTCTCAGGCTGGAGTCCAGCAGTGCAATCATAGCTCACTGCAGCCTCCAACTTCTGGGCTCAAGCGATTTTCCCATCTTGGCCTTTCAGGTAGCTGGTACTACAGGCATGCACCACCATGCTTGGCTAACTTTTTAACTTTTTGTAGAGATGTGGTCTCACTACGTTGCCCAGGTAGGCCTTGAACTTCCAGGCTCAAGTGATCCTCCCATCTCTGCCTCCCATGTAGCTGTGATTACAGGTGTGAGCCACCATATCCAGTTAACTTTCAGTACCTTATGTTTCTGATAAAGCCATGCCTGCCTCAGAGGGAAGGCAGGATGGACTTTTACCCACCAGAGAATCCTGGTTCAAATGCTGAAATTCCCCCAAATAGCAGCAATCTTACTACCTGCACCTTTGGCTTCCCCCAGCAACCTAGAAGGCCAGGACTCTAAGCCTCACCAAAGAACTTGACTCTGAACTTCACTCTCGAAGATTAGGCTGAAATAACTGCCATTTATATTTATATTTTATTTTATTTATTTATTTTGAGATGGAGTTTCCCTCTTGTTGCCCAGGCTGGAGTGCAATGGTATGATCTCAGTTCACTGCAACCTTCACCTCCTGGGTTCAAGCAATTCTCCTGCCTCAGTCTCACCAGTAGCTGGGATTACAGGTGTCCACCACAACGCCTGGCTAATTTTTTAATATTTTTAGTAGAGACGAGGTTTCACCACGTTGGCCAGGCTAGTCTTGAATTCCCGACCTCAGGTGATCCACTGGCCTCGGCCTCCCAAAGTGCTGGTGAAGGGGTGGCCTGCCCCTCCACCCCGTGGGCGTTTCTCGTTAGGTGGAACGAGAGACTTGAGAAAAGAAATGAGACACAGAGACAAAGTATAGAGAAAGAAAAAGTGGGCCCAGGGGACCGGCGCTCAGCATACAGAGGACCCACGCCGGCACTGGTCTCTGAGTTCCTTTAGTATTTATTGATAATTAGGTTTACCATCTTAGAAAAAGGGAAGTGACAGGATAATAGGATCATCGTAGGGAGAAGGTCAGCAGTAAGACATATGAATCACATGTCTTTTGCAAGGACAAGGTTGGGGGTAGGGTCACAGATTAACAGCATCTCAAATACAGAACAAAATGGAGTCTCTTATGTCTACTTCTTTCTATACAGACACGGTAACAGTCTGACCTTTCTTTCTTTTCCCCACAGCTGGGATTATAGGCGTGAGCCACTGTGCCCAGCCCTATTTTATTTTTTGAGACAGTGTGTCACTCTGTTGCCCAGACTAGAGTGAAGGGACATGATCATGGCTCACTGCAGCTTCAAACTCTTGGGTTCATGTGATCCTTCAGCGTCAGCTGCCTGAGTAGCTGAAATCACAGGTGTGTGCCACTATACCCAGCTAGTCTTTAACTTTCATATAGATGGAGTTTCACTATGTTACCAGGCTGGTCTCAAACTCCTGGGCTCAAGTGATCCTCCCACCTCGGCCTCCCAAAGTCTGCAATTACAAGCATGAGCCACCATGCCCAGCTAGAACTGGCATTTATAAAGTATCACCAGGAAGCACCTCTTCATATCACTGGACTCTCCAAATCCTCCCTCCAGTCAAGCTGGACTGCCAGAAAGTGAGTGGCTTAGGTGGTTTTATTCCACTTTGCTGCAGATTTGTCTTTAACAGAGTTGAATGTTGACATCACCAGCTCTGCTAGCCTCCACCTTGTTCTGCCAACTTTCATGGACTTCACCAAAAGCTCCTTCATTCTTCAGCTCTAGGACCTGGAAGGGAGGGAGATATTTGACCAGGGACTTGGGCTGTGAGTGGTGGGTCATGGCAAACATGGGTGCTTGCTTTCTGCAGGGAACCTGGGCCTTTTCCAGCATTGTGAGGCTGGGTGACACCGGGGCTTCTAGAAGTGGTGATCTCAGCCCGGACTCAAATTTTGCAAGATGGGCTGTCTCAGCAGGGCAGTGCTGACATACCTTCCAGCAGTGTCTGGGAACCGGAACAGGAGAAAGAAAATGCAGAGAAGGGCCAGGGATGGTGGCTCACACCTATAATCCCAGCACTTTGGGAGGCTGAGGTGGGTGGATCATTTGAGGTCAGGAGTTTGAGACCAGCTTGGCCAACATGGTGAGACCCTATCTCTACTAAAAGGACAAAAATTAGCTAGGCGTGGTGGTGCACGCCTGTAATCCCAGTTACTTGGGAGGCTGAGGCAAAAGAATCCCTTAAACCCAGAAGGCAGAGGTTGCAGTGAGCCGAGATCGTGCTACTGCACTCCACCCTGGGCAACAGTGAGACTCTATCTCAAAAAAAAAAAAAAAAAGGCAGTGGATACTTTGGTGATGGTTGCTGATGGACTGGTTGAGGGCAACCTTGAAATATTTTGAAGGAGGGTCTATTTGGATAAGTGAGAACTTGGATATGTATTCCCAATGTGTTATGAAATTTTATGAATTAAAAAAAAAATTCATGAATTTTGACTCAAGACACCAAAGTCTCTGGCATCTAGAATTATACAGTACTAGTTTCTCATCAATTATTAATATAAAGGAAATCACTGCATCTAGATAAACTAGGTAGATTTAAATACAGCTGTAAGGCTTTATCTGGTTGGTGGAATCAGTGTTATTAATTCTCTGGATCATATTTTTAAATAACCATCTATACCCTTATTAGGTATTGAATAGTTAAAGGAATTGATGTACATAAAATGGTACCCACATATCCTGATGTCATCTGTATTATGAAAGCTTCCCCCCTCCCCAGTACTGCCATAAACGCTTTGCTGGCACTGAATATTTAATGTCTTGAATTGTAGCTATTGGAATAGCTATCTTATTCTGACCTCTAGATTGTCCTTCTTTTACTCACCTTTATAATTCTGTAATATTTAGCCAGTGCTTCCTGCAAGGAAGGTCTTTACTAACTGAATGTGGAATCAAATTTAAGTGAATTGAGTGCAGGCGTGAGAGTCAGAGCTGGAGTTTTTGGTTGTAGTCCTGGCCCAGTCACTGGAAAGTCGTATCACCTGGCTAGTCATTTCTTTGAGCCTTGGTCTTCTCCTCTCCCCTTTATCTCTCCCGCCTCCTCCACTGTCATCATTTGCTATCCTGTCCTGGACTTTGTTACCCTCTGCCTTCTTCACGGTAACTGCACTGTACTACGCTATACGTTCCCATGTGGCAGCGTGGAAGCACGTACTGTTTTGTTTTTTTAATTTTCTTTTGTGACGGAGTTTTGCTCTTGTTGCCCAGGCTGAAGTGCAATGGCGCCACGTCGCTCACTGCAACCTCCGCCTCCCGGGTTCAAGCGATTCTCCTGCCTCAGCCTCCCGAGTGGCTGGGATTACAGGCATGTGCCACCATGCCTGGCTAATTTTGTATTTTTAGTAGAGACGGAGTTTCTCCATGTTGGTTAGGCTGGTCTCAAACTCCCAACCTCAGGTGATCTGCCCACCTCGGCCTCCCAAAGTGCTGGGATTACAGGCGTGAGCCACTGTGCCCGGCCGTACTGTTTCCAGACACATTATTTTATTTAATGTTCATAACTTGACTGGGTGCTGTAGCTCACACCTGTAATCCCAGCACTATGGGAGGCTGAAGCAGGAGAATCGCTTGAGGACAGGAGTTCAAGACCAGCCTGGGCCACATAGTGAGACCTTATCTCTACAAACAATTTAATAATTAGCTGGGCATAGTGGCATTTGTCTGTAGTCTTAGCCGCTCTCCAGGCTGACGAAGGATTGCTTGAGCCTGGGAGTCTGAGGCAGCAGTGAGCTAAGATTGTGCCATTGCCCTTCAGCCCAGACAACAGAGCAAGGCTCTATCTCAAAAAAGAAAGAAAGAAAGACTGACTCAATCTATGAGATCTATGAGATGGATATGAATATAATAAGCTCTACTTCTCTACTTTTCAGCTAATAAGACGGGCTGGAGGAAGAGTGAGAGTTGTGTCTAAGGCACTAGTAATGGCCAAATATGGATCTGAACCTAGATCTGTATGATGTCCTATGTACTCTGGTTATTACTGAAAAATGACTTTCAATTAGAATTATTTTGAGAAAGCCCCACTCTAATTTATTATACTCAAGCTAGTATACCCCTCTGAACTAGTATAGCATGTAAACTAGTATACATTCTCTGCCACGCAGTGGCTTGCGCTGTAATCCCAGCACTTTGGGAGGCTGAGGTGGGAGGATCTACCAGCCTGGCCAGCACGGTGAGACGCTGTCTCTACTGAAAATACAAAAATTAGCTGCGCGTGGTGGAGGGCACCTATAATCCCAGTTACTTGGGAGGCGGAGACAGGAGAACCGTTTGAACCCAGAAGGCGGAGGTTGCAGTGAGCCAAGATCACTGCCACAATCTTAGCTCACTGCTGCCTCAGACTCCCAGCCTGGGCAACAGAGTGAGACTTGGTTTCAAAATAAATAAATAAATAAAATAAAAATACATAAATAAATTAAAAAAAAAACAACATAAACTAGTACACATTCTAAACTAGTAGTATACTCCTCCAATGCGTAAAAACAGAAACAACACCTATAATTATCAGTAATTGTTGTTGTGGATCCAACTATCTATGTAAGAAGCAAAAAACCCACAGCAACAGTTGTTGTCATCGTTGTCACAAACTTAATTACTGGGTAGAAATGTCTAGTGCTGCAGCCAAACAGCAGTAGGAGGAGCCTTTCCCATGACTGAGTGGAAGGAGGGAACCTAGACTATTTCTGGGTCTGCCTTGAGCTTTCTCTGCTGCCTTGGTTGGGCAAGTGACTTTGGCCCTTGGTCAATGTCCTGGTGTAAGATGGGGCTAGCACCACTGCACTGATTTGCTGGGACAGGTGGTGGAAAGTGGTGGTCCAGGGCTGGGAGAGGAGAGGAAGGGCAATGTTTCCTAGGAGAAACTGCATTGTGCTGGGGCAGCGGTGGTGCTGCAAAGCGCAGGGAGTGTGGCAAGCGGACGAACCTCGTGTCTTGTTTCATTGTTTTAAGATTGGAGGTGGAGTGGGATGGATGGTCAATCGCCAGCTCTTCCAGCTCTAAGTGCTCAAGTTCTGCGCCAACCCAGGGCAGCTTGATTGCTTTCACGTCCCTTGGAAATAACTGGCAAAAAAGAATTTCACATAGTCTGGAATGGGCTTGGGACAGGGACCATCTTTGCTGACATTTGTCATTCTTTAAACATAATGACATACGTTTATTAAGGAATCATAGTCCATAACTAAGACAAAATGAGCTTCAGCTACGTTCCCTTACTCGGTTCACGTTCCTTCAGAACTTCTCAAGCCCGCATGTCACTCATCGCGGAGTCAGAGCCTTCCTCGGGGTTCAGGCGTCTGCGTTAAGCGCGGGCACATCGTGGGGATTCCCGCGTGAGATTTCTCCGCGGCGTCAGAATAGACTGTTCACGGATTCGCGTTAGGATTGCTTATGCTGCAGAACTTCAAAGAAAGAAATGTATCAGAATTGCGATGTTTAAGGTCTAATCTATTTAAGCGAGTGGGTCAGCGGAGGGTCAACAGGAAACTTCAAGGTAAACAGTGACCTCTGGGAAACGCCCGGTCGCTCACAGCTTCCCCACTGCCTCCCCAGAGCAGACTATTCTTGCGTTTCAGGCAGAACCGCCGCTGCCCGACCCTGCAGCCGAGCTAGGGAGCAGGCAGGGCAGACACCCAGCAGAGCAAGCTGCAGGCTCGAGTCCCCGAGGGCGGAGAGGCTCGGGCTGGAGCCTCCGGGGCGATGAGGAGGGGACTCGCCGCGCTGAGCAAAAACTGCTTTCCCCGGGAGCGCCTGCACCCGAAACCCTCCAGTCCGAGGAAGGAGATTAAAAGTGACAAAGGAAAGGGAAGGGGGGGCTCCGTGGAGACCTCTGGAGGCGTGGAAGGGGCGTCCCCGAGGAGGGGCGAGCGCAGCCCTGCAGGGTGCTGGGCGGGCGGGGTGAAGGGGGCTGGGGGGGCCCGGGCCAGGGTTGGTGGGGGCAGATGGCCGCCTGCCCGGGTTGGCGGTGGGACCAGGGGTCCCGCGCCTCCGGAGGGAGGGAGGAAGGCCGGCCCCAGAGGGCGGTGGCGGGGGCGCGGGCTGCGGTCGTGCGCTCCGCCCCGCGCGGGTAGCCGGCCGCGCCTCCCCCTGCCGCATGTGCGCGGTGTTGTGTGCCCGGCCCTGCTCCTCCCCCTCCCCTCCCCTCGCGCCGTCCCCTCCCCCAGCGGCCCCGAGCGAGCGCCAGCGCCACACAGCCCCGGGCCGCCGCCGGCGAGCGCGCCGAGACGCCGAACAGGTGGCCGGAGGCTGCGGGCGCCGCGGCGGGAAGAGGCGAGGCGAGCCCCGGGCGAGGCGAGGGTGGCCGGGCCGGACCGGGCATGCGAGCTGAGCGGCCCCCCGGCGTCGCCGCCGCCTGCCCTCGCCCCTAGCCGCCCGCGCGTCCGAGTCCCCCGCGGCTCTTCCGCGCCCAGCGTCCCTGGTCCCGGCCCCGGCTGCTCCGGCTGCGCTCGGCGAGGGGCGCGGGCCCGCCCGCGGCGGCGGCGGCATGAAAGTGACCGTGTGCTTCGGACGGACCCGGGTGGTCGTGCCGTGCGGGGACGGCCACATGAAAGTTTTCAGCCTCATCCAGCAGGCGGTGACCCGCTACCGGAAGGCCATAGCCAAGGTGAGGGGCCGGGGGCGCGGGCGGGGAGGGGGCGGCGGCGGGGACGGCGCCGGGATCAATATGGCGCTTCCTGGAAGGGGGAGGAGAGGCGCAGGGAGGCGGGGAAAGGGAAAGTGCGGCCGGGCCGGCCTCGCGGGCGCCCCCCGCCCCGGGCTGCGGGCGCCAAAGTTCTCAGCGCGGGCCGGGGCGCAGCCTTGGGGGCACTCAGCCGGGTCCCGCGGCCCCTGCCATCCCCTTCCCCAACCCCCTCCCCAACCCCCTCTCCCCGGGAGCTCCGGCCTCGGGAGCGCGGGGCGAGCCGGGCAGCGGCGCACAGGCCGGCCGGCGCTTCCCTGGAGTCTGTAGAGCCAGCCAAGCCCCGAGCCGGCGCGCAGGGGGCGCGGGCCGGGAAATCCAGCCCCAGGCCTCTCCCGGCTCCCAGGCCCCGCGGGCACAGGCCGGGGACTGGGAACTTTTGGTGTGAGGAGAGTTTCGTGACTGCCCTCCCGACGGAGGCGGGCTGCGAGCATTCTGTCTCCTCTCCCTTCCTCGGGCGGGGGCGGGACCGCTGCGGGGGGGTCTTTTCCTCCACTTCCCCCGCGGGCATGGGCGGGCAGGGGCGCGCGTCCAGGGGCTGCAGGGTTTGGGGAGTAGCGGGCTTGGGATCGGGGAGGCGTTCCCGGGAGGGCCACCGCTGGCACTCGGCACTCGCTTGCGAGCATTTACTGAGCCCCCTTGCTGGGCTCTGGAAAGCACAACCTTGAAACAGTCGCGGAAAGAAAAGTTTTCCTGCGAGGACCTCAGCTCCTACCTATCCTGGGCTGCTTCCATGTGGCTGGGCTGCGGAGCCGGGCCTGACTTCAGAGTTGAGTGGATTTCCCTTTTTCCTGCTGTAGTGATAACATTGTCTCCACTTCACAGCATTCCTCTACTATGTGTCAGAAGTGAAAAGGCATTTTGTTAAATTGTTTTACCGACTGTGTCTGTGTTTGACAACAGCCCACGCTGAAGTTTCTCCCAAGCACCCGGGGATATTTCCTTTGTAGTAGAGTCCTCTTTAGTGGGGAGTGCATTCACTTCGGTGCAGTATTTCCCATTTGTTCCCGACAGTGGCCTGGCCCCTGTGGGCTTGGGGGCTGCAGATGACGTTGGAAAGTGGCTTGGTCAGCCCTATTGAGCGTACACAGGGTACTCCGGTGGCATCTTCAGTTCTCTCAGAAATTAAGAATACAAAGCTTTTTAGACTGCTGTTTTGCTGTTAGTATACACTGGAAAAAATAGCATAAATTTGGGCTTTTAAAGATAATTTTGGGGGACGTTTAGGAACCCGGCACAAGGATGGAAGACTTTGGCTTTAATAGCTCTGTTATGTTCTTTACAGTTGGTTGAACTCTTTTATTGAAAATCAAATAAAATTAGTGGGAATTGGGCACCTGTTTATCTTACAAAGCTGACAAAGGGAAAGAAAACCATCTCAATGGGCATTTACCTTTTTAAAGTGTTGTTTATGTGTGACAGTTTATGCTTTAAGTGTTCCGAAAGAGTACTCAAATTGTTCAGGCACTCTGCAAACCAACAAAATACTTTGTGCAAGGAAAGAGAAATAAAGTAATATGCACTCTGCAGTATGTCTAGGCTCCTGAATAGGGAGAGGGTGATCGACATTTTCTTTCACTTTATTAATTTTATGTGATTAAAATTGTTTTACCTACTGTGTCCCATGTTTCATCGTGCACAAAATAGACATAGGCTGAACTGCCTATTTGACAGTAGTTCAAATGTAGTTGTTTGAGGCATTCGTTCCACAGAAATTCTGAAGCTTTGACTGTGTCCACAGCACTGTTCTGGGTGCTGGACATCTAGGGGACCGGCTGTGAGAGGCTGAGCAAGAGGCTGCGCAGTCCTCCAGGTGAAGGTGCTGGTGGTGACATGGGGAGAAGAGGGGCCTCTGGGATGCTGGGTGGCTAAAGCGCAGGGCCTTGGTCACAGACCTGGTCCTTGTTATTAACAATTAGCAGTGGTTGTTTCACAGGGCATAGAAAAGGGAGTGCAGTTTTCTTACAGGTGTCTGGGAAGGTGTCACAAAGAGAAAAGGGGGCCTGTGAGCTGAAGGAAGGGAGGGTGATAGTGACATGGGAGTTGGAGATGAGAGGGAGGGTCAGAGATGGATCAGGGGTTCCAACGCTTACATGCTCTTTAAGTACAACTTAGAGTTCAGTAGGTGAATTTTACCGGGGGCTTTGCAGTATACCAAGTTCAATCATTGGAACCCAAGACTGTTGACCCTCAAATGTTGCCAGAGCTCGAGTGTCTTCTAGGTCTCCTTTTTCTCGTTTTTATTCTGAAATTGCTAGACAATGATTGAGATTAATTTTCAGTCTTCCTTACTACTTTTCCCATTCTATATTAAGTGATGAGGAAGTGATATTATGTATTTAACACTGTTTTAAGTTTTATTCCCTGTTCCTTACCGGTATTGCCTAATAGAACAAGAGAAATTCTGTATGAAGAATTAAGTGGCTGGATAGTTGTGGAGTGGTGTTTAGGTTGCTAGGTGACATGTGGTGTGATGAACTCCCATCTGGTGGGGAAAAATGTGGGCAGATCGTGTTTATGGCTTTGTATAATAACCAACCAAGCCAAAAATAAAAAATAAAAAGGAAAAGAGAAAGGTCCCAACTCTCAAATCACCAAGGCTTTCTCTGCAGTAAACATTTTCTGGTGTGGTGGGGCTAATTTTCTGGCATTGCATCTGGGCTGTTTTCAGGTTACACAAATCAATTTTTCTGGATAGTGAAATGTCATGATTTAATACTAGACATGTCCTCAGTGAGTAGATATTTGAAGGCTTACGCTTAGTCATGTGTGACATTTCTTTTTTCCTTTCATGAAAGATGTTTTTGTGGTTGTGATCACTGATGAGTGGGAATAGCTCTTCATCCTCATCCACCCATCTGCATTAGGAGCCTTGCTGAGGACAGTGCGGTGCTAGACATTGGGAACCACATTACATGGACCATCCTCATGGTGGTGTAGGATGGGAGGATGGACTGTGTCTGCATCTGTTCTTCTGTGCTTGCGACCTGACACCCATGATTACGGTGCTGAGCTGCAGCGCTAAATGTGGGGTCGGTTGAAGGGCTGCTGTGTATAAAAAGTCATGCTGTATGAAAAAAATATAAGATTGAATTCGTGCACATTTTTAAAACAAGTATAATCTAGGAGACAGGAAGAATATATAACAGTGTAAATAACAGTAGGTGGTAGCATTATTGGCACCAGTGTGATACAATCAGTAATCGCTTCTGAATATTGGAGATGGGTGCTATCATTATGGGGTGTGTGTGGGAGTCTCATTTAGTCACTAGGATTTGAACTGGGCTTGGTTGGTGGGAAGGCTGACCTTGATATAGGGCAGTGCTTGCTAACTGGGTAAGGCACCTGCCTGCGGGGGCAGATGGGCTCTGGGTCTGTAGGTCTGCAGTTGGGGTCTAGGTGTGTGAATCTGCAGAATGTCTGCTACGATTCTGAGAAGTGAAAGGGAGGGCATTCCAGGAAGGCAGTATGGACAAAGGCAATTCAGGCATTCAGCCCAGGGGGTCAGGATCAAAGTGAGGAGGACTGAATGCCAGGGCAAGACCCTGGGACTTCATGCAGTAGGAAGGACTGTGGCATTCAGCTAAGAGTCAGGGTAACAAGTAGTTCTAGGAGGATGACCTGAGCAACTGAGGTTTGTATGGATAATTTCTTAGCATTTCAGTCTAAATAAATGTTGCTGAGTGACCAAAAGGGGAAGGAGAGAGTGAAGGGCAAAAGTGAGGGCGAGGAGGTGCTGGAACCCCGTTGCCGTCTGCTTCCACCTCCCTCATAGCCTGTAGCCTCTCAGCCTGTAGGGGAGCTTTGGATCAGGTTTGGTGACCTAAGTTTACAAGCCATTTAACCTTGGGTGCACCAACCCTATAGAGCCCCATTATCTCAAGTGGAATATTCCCTGGCAGGGTTAGTGTAAGTATTGAATAGGATGATGAGAGGGAAACTCTGAAGTCCTGAGCCCAGCCCATACTAGCTGCTCCGTAAAGATGAATGGAATCACCAATATGTTTTATCCACCAAGCAGTTTTACACCCTGGGAACTTTACCAAGTGTCCTACTATTGCTGCTTGGATTTTTCCCCTTTACTTAAAAAGGCAGCATGTAATTTCATTGAAGGATGGGTAAGAATGTTAGATTGAATGATGTGCAGCACCACAATCAGGAGAACAAAATTGTGTGTTGCATGTGTGTTTGGGCTGAGGAAGTAAAAGCTGCGGTTGTTGGCTTGATTACAGGTTGATTATTGGGGCCTCTGGCTTCTGTCCCCAAGCACATCACTTTAGAGTGATTTAATGGCAACCTGTTGTTATTACAGGTTGAGCATCCCTTATCCAAAATACTTGGGACCACAGAAGTGTTTTGGAGTTTTCTGGACTTTGGGATATTTTTGTATATCTAATGAGATAGGTTGAAGATGGAACCCAAGTCTAATGTATTGTTAGAATTTATGTATGTTTCCTATGTACCTTTTATACACTGCATAAAAAGGTAATTTTATGCAGTATTTTTGTGCTTGAAAAGAAGTCTGTGTTAAGTACTTATATGTGGAATTTTCCAGTTGTGGCGTCATGTGGGTGCTCAAAAAGTTTCAGATTTTGGAGTATTTGGATTTTGGATTTTTCAATTAGGGATGCTTGACCTGTGTTTTTTAAAAAGTTGAGTCCATGGACAGAAACTTTTGAAAATGTACTTTTTTAGTGGCGGGATACTGTTGATTAGTAACATAATGACAGTCATGGTTTTTGTGAAAAATCTTGTGGTTGGTTTGGAATTTTTCTGTGAGTATGTGTATGACTGCATGTTATTCATTTACAAGCGTATTGAAACTTAGGAAAATAGTTGTATTGTTGCAGAGATTGAAAGAAAATAGAGGCGAGCATAAAAATAGTGAAATGAAAGCAGCTTTATTATTACTTTTAACATTTTCTGCCTTCTCAAAAAGGAAAAAGAAACTACACAATTTTGAAAGGCTGATCTTTCTAGCATTCAAGTCACATTGTCCTCTGGTGCTGAAGCGCCTTTGTCCTGCGTTCTCCAAGTCCTGCCTTCTGAGCACAGCCTGTTCCTGTAGGGACCCCTTTTGCCTTCCAGCCACTCCTTCTGCAGCCGCTCCACCCCCTGGGACTCACAGATGCTTTGCTGCCTCTGTTCTGGCATTTTCTGTTTCTTCTGCCTGGAACGTTTGCTCCCTCCTTGCACTCATTCGTGAGTCTCAGCCCATACCAGCCATCTCTGGGAGGCTGGCTCTCTGTCTCAAGCTGCTAGAGGATCTTTCTCCCTGCCTGCTGCCTCTCCTGGGGACGTCCTGGGTGTAGCTCCTGCACCGACTCAGATGCTTGGGCTGTGCTGTGTGGTTTTCAAGTGTCTCCGTGTGTCCCTCCTCCCTCCGGGTGAAATGCTTGAAGCGGGTCGCTGAGCTTCAGTCTTTGTGAATAGCCCATGTCTGTCACATTGCAGTCAGAATGTTGAGTAAATACAAAGTTGAGAATCAACATGTTAAACTGGTCTCACACAAAAAATACACTTCCGCTGAGAGGACTATCATCAGCACTTGGGAATTTAAAGGACTTTAAGGTTTGGTGTGTTTGACATACTGCACAAACAGCTTGTAATGGAAACTAAGGTTTAGTGAGGTTTGGAGTACCTAGAAGTTATTCTTTTGTATCAGCTGTCTTGAGGGAGTTCAGTTTGTTTTTCAGATCAAGCAGAGGACCCTCCTGGGGTTCGCGTTGGGCGAGGTTCAAGGCAGGTGGCCAGGGCTGTGTGAGAATCTGGCCCTGGAACACACCTATGTTTGGTCTGGCGCCTCTGATTCCGTCAGTTGAGATGCTTGGCTGAGTGCCAGGACTAAGTAGGAATGTTTAGGATCTGAGATTCTCAGAGTCTGGCGGATGTGAAGCGCTTCTTGGCTTATGGTAGACATGGATGAATTGGTTGTGGAGGGAGTATTTAAAGTCCCACTTGGATGCAAACCCACAGACCGATCCTCCATCTGTCCTGGGAGGTTCTACCTCCCCACAGAGTTGTGTGCGTGTTGGTGATGTTGAGCTCTCCATAGATGATTAGAACCCTCTGTACTTTTTTCAAGGATAGAAATAAACATGTAAGATTGGGCCAGAAGGTGCTTTCTATAGGTAATTTTCCATCAGGGGGAGATGGCATGCTAAGCCCACACAGCATGCTTTCATCCTGCTTGGCCACTCGCTCAGCATTCCTGGCTGGGACCAAGGTCAATGGCAGTAGAGCTGGACATCAGTAAATGCATACAGTTTTACCTGTTTTGGGTACCTTTTCTGTACAAAAACAAATCTTTATCAAAATAAGTGCTGAGTTCAGTGGATAAAGTAGGAAGGTGACTGATTTTGTCTTTTAGTCATTATTTAAAACTAACTTCCTTCCTTCCTTCCTTCCTTCCCTCCTTCCCTCCCTCCCTCCCTCCCTCCCTCCCTCCCTCCCTCCCTCCCTCCCTCCCTTCTTCCCTCCCTCCCTCCCTCCTTCCCTCCGTCCTTCCTTCCTTCCTTCTTCTTTCTTCCTTCTTCCTTTCCTCCTCTCCCCTCGCCTCTCCTCTCCTTCTGGGTCTTACTTTGTCACCAAGGCTGGAGTGAAGTGGCGTGATCTCTGCTCACTGCAGCCTCTACCTCCCAGGCTCAAACGATCCTCCTGCCTCAGCCCCCCAAGTAGCTGGGACTACAGTTGTGTGCCACCATGCCTGGCTAATTTTTGTAGTTTTTGTAGAGATGGCATCTTGCCATGTTGGTTAGGCTGATCTCAAACACCTAAGCTCAAGCTATCCACCTGCCTCGGTCCCCTAGAGTGCCGGGATTACAGGCATGAGCCACCATGCCTGGCCTAAATTTTAGCAAATAAGTAAAAATAACTTTGTTTTAACTTATTTAGTAAACAAGTAAAAATTTTAGTAAATAAAATAACTTTCCTGTATAGGTCTGTGCATTCTTGCATCTGGCCTGCTATCTTTCCATGGTTTTTGCCATTCAAATATTACTTTTGTGTATTCCTTTTCTTCTCCATCAACTCATATTGGTCCCTGCAAATAAGATTTCAAGCTCCACATCCAAGTGACTTTAAATATCAATTATTTATTTTTTTTCACTTAAACAGAGTGTATTTTGTATGTACTCTCTGTACTCTATTCTGTATATATTTTATATATACTCTTAATATATATACACACACACAAACACACAAGGGAAATGAAAATGTGTGTCTATACAAAAACTGTACATCAGTGTTCATAGCAGCAAGCCCACATATTGTAGAATTCTGTTCCTATAAAATGACCAGAGTGGGTAGCTCTGTAGAGACAGCAGAGTGGTGTTTCACTAGGACTGGGAGTTTGGGGTAATGAAGACTGTGAATGGGTATGAGGTTTCTTTTTGGGATGACGAAAATATTCTAAGATCATGGTGATGATTGCACAATTCTATTCAAGTGTATACTTTCAATGGATGGATTTTTTGGTTATGTGATTATATGTCAATAAAGATGTTAGAAAAATAGGCTCTATAAGCCACTATGAACAATGCTCCATTTTTAGGTATTTTATAGTTTTGAGCATTTCATAAAATGACATATATATGTGTATCAGAGATGCTCAAAACACTTCAAATGAAAACTGGCTGTTTTTAGGAGTTTTCCATACAGTGTGGAATCCCTGCTTTCTCAGACCTGTCCAGTGTGTCCTGTTTACTGTCTGGTAAGCTCCTGGCTGCTGAGCCTCCAGGTCCCCTGGTCTGTCTGTGCTAACCCTTACTCCTCTAAGGGCTTCACCAATTGTTCTTCAGCCAGAGACTCCTTTCTGCCCAGCTCACCAGCACCTTTGTGCAGTGGAGGTTGAGAATGCCCCAAGTATGCACGTAATGGATCAGCCTTTCCAGCATTTGGCTTTGGCTCCCAGAAGTTTTGAACTTTGGCAAATCTTACAAGCTCTGTGAGCCTCTGTTTCCCCATGTTCTCATATTCAGAGGTGCGGGGCTGGACTCCCACTGCCAGTTCCCTGAGCTGTGCAGGCACTCCTGCTCTGCATGGTTGGTGTTGGTGCTCATAGCACCATAAGTGATGTGCAGTGGCTTTTCAGAGGGTTATACAGGGTCCAGGACCTCTTACTCCTCCCACCCATGCTGTGAGAATATTTTGCCTATCCCCCCCACACCCCCAACTTTGAAATGACGGGGCTTGCTCCAGGTCAAATGGATGCTTTTGAGAGTTAGGGTAAATTTTGCCTAGGGATGGCTGGGTGAGAAGGCTCACGCCTGTAATCCCAGTGCTTTGGGAAGCTGAGGTGGGAGGATTGCTTGAGGCCAGGAGTTCAAGACCTAGTCTGTGCAACATAGTGAGACCCCGTCTCTTTTTTAAAAAATTAGCCAGGCATAGGCCAGGTGTGGTGGCTCACGCCTGTAAACCCAGCACTTTGGGAGGCTGAGGTGGGCGGATCACAAGGTCAGGAGTTTGAGACCAGACTGGGCAAATTGGTGAAACCCCATCTCTCCTAAGAGTGCAAAAAATAGCTGGGCATGGCGGTGCACATCTATAATCACAGCTACTTGGGAGGCTGAGGCAAGAGAATCACTTGAACCTGTGAGGCAGAAGTTGTAGTGAGCCGAGATCACAACACTGCACTCCAGCCTGGGCGATGGGGAGATTTGTCTCAAAAAAAAAAAAAAAAAAAAAAAAAAAAATTAGCCAGGTATAGTTGTGTGCATCTTTAGTCCCAGCTGCTCAGGAGGCTGATGTGGGAGGATTGCTTGAGTTCAGGAGTTTGAGATTGCAGTGAACTATGATGGTGTCACTGCACTCCAGCTTGGGTGACACAGTGAGACTCTTGTCTCTAATAGAAAAAAAAAATTTTGTCTAGGGTGTCTTTCAGAATTTCTTATTGTCTCAAGATAAGTATCTTTTAATGTAAATCACATCATGCTCAGAAGTGACTAAGACAATTCCCCTTGTGAATTATAGCGGTATGATATTTCATGATACAAACTACAATATACATATATATGCACATACGTGTGTATTTCTGGGGTTGATGTTTTATGGTGGTATAAATTTAAGTCATTTTAGAGATGACAGTCAAGTCAACATTTTCCCAATCTTGGTGTTTTTAACTATTCAGACACTGTAAGATTTAAGTTTTTGGAACTCAGATGTATATTTTTCTAGTGTCTGGCTTTTCCCTTCTTTTTTTTGAGATGGAGTCTCACTCTGTTGCCCAGGTTGGAGTGCAGTGGCACAGTCTCGGCTCAGTGCAACCTTTGCCTCCTGGATTCAAGCGATTCTCATGTCTCAGCCTCCTGAGTAGCTGGGATTACAGGCACCTGCCAACACACCTGGCTAATTTTTTGTATTTTTGGTAGAGATGGGGTTTCACCATGTTGGCCAGGCTGGTCTGAAACTCCTGACCTCATGATCCGCCTTCCTCGGCCTCAAAAAGTGCTGGGATTACAGGTGTGAGCTACCGCGCCCGGCCTTTCCCTTTTTGTTTATTGTACTGCATCCCTTTTGATTAGAAAACTGATCTATATTATAGTGTTTATATGTTTGAAAAAGCCTCTTTGAGATAGACTACACTAAAAATCAGTGTTTCCTTTTTCAACACGTAAGAAAACAACTTGATATATGTCTCAAAAACCTAAAATTGCTAACCAATCAAAATATGCGTGTTAATATTAAAAACACACAAAGAAAGGAGTGTTGTTTTTGTGTAGGTGGTATATATGAGACTAGGTTTTTTTGTTCAATTTCTTTTACATAGACCATACAAGTTGGAAAAAAGTTTTTATGTCTGTGTTTTAATTTTCTTCTCTAAGTCCAATGTTAAGTCCAAAATTAAAAAATAAACTCTTTAGAAGTCTGAGGGACAAAGGAAAAAAGAAAACAACTTTTCCAGGGAACGTATTTTCTTATACCACAAATGCATTTAAAATGTGTCATTTGTAATGCTGAAACCCAGTGTGCAAAGCCGTATGTGAATAATGGTTAGCCAGATTCCTGCCCAGCAGGGTTATACTCTAAACTTGAATTTCTTTTATTACAGACAGCAGTACCTGCAGAAGGAGGAGTACACACAGCCTATAACTAATCACTAAATTCATTAATGTTGAACATAGGATTTGGTACCTTTACCATTTTGTTAGAGATCTGGAAAAAAAATCTTCTAGACAAATCAGGTTGATCTTGGCCGGGTGCAGTGGCTCATGCCTGTACTCCCAGCACTTTGGGAGGCCAAGGCGGGCAGATCACTTGAGACCAGGACTTCAAGACCAACCTGTCCAACATGACGAAACCCCATCTCTACTAAAAATACAAAAACATTTAGCTGAGTGTGATGGCAGGCGCCTGTAATGCCAGCATCTTGGGAGTCTGAGTAGTGAGAATCACTTGAACCCGGGAGGCAGAGGTTGCAGTGAGCTGAGATTGTGCCACTGCACTCCAGCCTCAGTGATCGAGCAAGACTCCATCTCAAAAAAACAAAAACGGATCAAGTAGATCTCTAAGTGCATCATTTGGATTGATAACTATTTTTTACTGCATCTAGAAGGTGGTGGCATTTTAGCAGTTGTACTGTTGAGGAATATGAAATAAGTATATTTTAAATTATGAAGACACATCCTATCAGGAATATTTTTCCAAGGAAGCTTGCAATACTAATAAACTCCTGAACTTTATTATTATTGTTTTTTATTATTTTTTATTTTTCTGAGATGGAGTCTCACTCTGTCACCCAGGCTGGAGTACAGTGGCGTGATCTTGGCTGACTGCAAGCTCTGCCTCCTGGGTTCAAGCAAGTCTACAACATCAGCCTCCCAAGTAGCTGGGCTTACAGGTTCCTGCCACCCCGCCTGGCTAAATTTTTGTATTTTTAGTAGAGATGGGGTTTTACCACGTTCGCCAGGCTGGTCTTGATGGAGTCTTGAACTCCTGGCCTAACGTGATCTGCCCGCCTCGGCCTCCCAAAGTACTGAGATGACAGGTGTGAGCCCCTGTGCCTGGCCAACTCCTGAACTTTCCATGGTGGGGTCAGTTTTATCGTCTACATTTTATGACTCACACAGGTGTTCGCAAAAACACCATTAGCTGAAAGTGGAAAGTTCGGTGGTGGGTATTTTGCTTCTAGGAGGCGAAAACATCAGAGCGACACACCATGGATCAGGATTCTGAAAAGGAATCTCTCCTAGACATTTATGGAGAGTTAAGAGCAGTACCTTTGTCAGCACGGGATTCCTGCCTTCTATTTTTCTTTTTTTTTTGAGACTGAGTCTCACTCTGTTGCCCAGGTTGGAGAGCAGTGGGGTGATCTCGGCTCACTGCAACCTCCACCTCCTGGGTTCAACTGATTCTCTCACTTCAGCCTCCCAAATAGCTGGGATTACAGGCATGCACCACCATGCCCAGCTAATTTCTTTTCTTTTCTTTTTTTTTTTTTTTTGCATTTTTAGTAGAGATGGGGTTTCACCTTGTTGGCCAGACTGGTCTCAAACTCCTGACCTCAAGTGATCCACCCGCCTCCGCTTCCCAAAGTACTGGGATTGCAGGCCTGAGTCACCGTGCTTGGTCAGGAGTCCTGCCTTTTAATACCACCTGCCTTACGGGGTTGTTGTCTGGGTTCAAAGAGAGAACGTGAAAAGGTATTGTAGGGAGGCCAGGTGGACTACATGTTAGCTGTACTGTCCCTTTGTTTTTACCAGGAGTGTTTGCCAGTGATTAAGTCTCACTAGAATAAGTTTTTCTAAATTGTTTTATCTCGTCCTCTTTAGAACTTCACTACATGTGGGAAATCATGTGGCAAAACTATCTCCCTTAAAAAAAAAGTCACCAAGGAAACTTCCTTCTGCAATTTAAGAAATAAAATCCCAGTGACATTGATTTGGATGCTCCAAATATGTCCATAATGGAAGAGCTTTTCCAGGTTTTGGTTTGGGCCCCCCAGACCAAAACTTTGACACATAATACAAGCTCTGTAAGTCTGTTTTCCTATCTGTAATTTGGGATTGTCATCTTTGTAGGGTGTCATGGAGATTAAGTGATTCACTGTAGAAAATGCCCCTGTCATGTAATAGATTCTGTCAGTATTAGATCTTTTTCTTTCTCTTCTAGTTTCAAACATAGATTAGGCAAAATTTTAATGGCGATTTCACAAAATCAGCTTGATTCTTATTTATGATATCAAGTGTTGTTTTTCCAGGTTATCTGTTAAAGGGCTACTTTTTTTATTTTTCTAGTAGTGCTTTAGAAATTCCAGTGTTAGTATGTATGCATCATTTAGCTAACAATGAAGATCTAAAGATCACCCAGCAGTTTAAGCTGATTCTTTTACAGGCCAAAGAGAATTGTGTTTGTCTAGCTGTCTTAGCGGTGTAGGACTTTCTACTTGTTACTTCCTAAAATAATTGCAGCTGCAACACTGCTACTTCAAAGGAAATTACATGAAGTTTATTTGCTGTATTTATGTTAAAAGCCATCACTTACACATTTTTCATTAAAAATACTTTTAAAATTTGGAAAGGATAAAAGTATAAAATGTAAATACTGTTTGTATTAATAAAATACAGAGATGTTTTAAAGGCCTTCAGTGTTTATTAACTAGTAGTAGTTCTGAGAATACCCTGGAGCTCAAAGAGATAATCTGTGTTATAAAATAAGTAGGAAAGTTGACATTTTTGTGACTTCTCTAATCCTTATTATATAGGCCTCTATAATTCATGTGCCCATAACACTTCTTAAGATGTGACTTTGGGCATCTTAAGATGGTGATTTCGGTCAACTAAATCAGCAATAAAGGAACACAGAACATCTTTTGCTTAGGTAGGTAGTTGTAAGGGTTGACAGATTGATGCAACTTTTAATACTTTAGTTCAGCTGAAGGTGCCCAGTGCCAATCACCTGAAGACTTCACCCAGGAGTTGACCTATTTATCATACTAAATAGGGAGTGGTGTCTTGAAGGCTCATTCACATTCTGGGCTTGGCAGGCAGTGCGATGAAGTCAGACTTGCAGTTATCAACACCCTGGCTTTGTATTCAAGAGGACTACCTCCTCTCATCCATCTTTTTCATACCACAGTATTGAAAGTTGTTTTCCTCTTTGAAGACCTTAAACATCTCATTAATTAAAGTAATGCTTCTTCCCTCTCCCTGTACGTATTTAGGGAAGTCGCTAAGCAGTGATTGAAGTAATAAAGCTTATCTAGTGGCACAGCACCCTTATTTTGACTTTGATCCCTTCCTGTATTTATTTGTAAACATTTTTTCATGTGAGTGTGTTTGAAATTCCAAGTTTTACTTTCCTACAGGACGTGAAAAAGACCCAGCAGCGTGGGAGATTGGAATGTATTTATGTGCGTCTGTCTCTTGCCTTCACACTTTCCCTTTGTTTTTGTGCTTTGCTGATGAAAGTGATGAATGGTGCTTTCAAAAACTTTCCAGAATACTCAAGTGTTTTATAACAAAATTACAGACAAATAATTGGGAGAATTTTCGACAGATTTTAGTGTGTTTTAATAGGGGGGAATTTTAGTCCGAGGCAGAAGAGTTTTGGCCCTGCATTGTTTCTTTACCCATGAGAAGTGAAGCTGCTTTCTTTATAGATTCCGGGGGATGGTATTTTCAGCTCAGTCTCTGCTTTTGGTGTTAGAAAGCTTTCTAGGTCAGGACTCAAGATCGAAAGCTCTTGCATAAGAGGTGCTTTTATCAGGGGCATTATTTATCTGCCTATTCGTTGGGGAAGTTGTTGGGAAGGTACCATTTTAACAACAGTGAAACCTGTCACTTTTTTTCAGTCCTAACTTACTGTGAAGGAGTTTCAGACAGCAAGGAGGAGATCCAGGAGACATTGGTGTCAGAAAATGGTAGTATTACCATTATTATTTTTTATTTTTTTGAAATGGAGTCTCGCTCTGTCACCCAGGCTGGAGTGCAGTGGCACAATCTCGGCTCACTATAACCTCTGTCTTCCAGGTTCAAGCAATTCTCCTGCCTCAGCCTCCTGAGTAGGTGGGATTACAGGTGCCCACCACCACACCTGGCTAATTTTTTGTATTTTTAGTAGAGATGGGGTTTCACCATGTTGGCCAGGCTGGTCTTGAACTCCTGACCTCAGGTGATTCGACTGCCTTGGCTTCCCAAAGTGCTGGGATTTTCAGGCGTGAGCCACCGTGCCTGGCCAGTATTACCATTATTATCAAGAGTAACGGTAAGCACTCACAGCACATGTTGTATCAGGTCCTGCGTGCTGGGCTCAGTGCTTTATGTGTATATGTTAATCTCATGGAGTTGTGATATTGGTGTAATCCAGAGTTTACAGATGAGTAAGCTTGGGCTAGAGAGGATAAGAAACTTTTTTTTTTGGGGGGGAAGGTTGCACAACTGAGGGTCTTGCTCTGTCACCCAGACTGGAGTGCAGTGGCATGATCATGGCTCACTGCAGCCTCAACCTCCTGGGCTCGAGCAGTCTTCCTGCCTCAGCCTCCTGAGTAGCTGGGACTACAGGTGTGTACCACCTATGCCTAGTTAATTTATTTTTGTTTGTAGATATGGAGTCTCACTGTATTGCCCAGGCTGGTCTTGAACTTCTGGGCTCAAGTGATCTTCCTACCTCAGCTTCACAAGTAGCTGTGACTACAGGCATGCGCCACCACACTTGACTAACTTATTTCTTTTTTCTGTAGAGATGAGGTTTTACCTTTCTGCACAAGCTGATCTTGAACTCCTGGGCTCAAGTGACCCTTCCACTTTGGCTGTCCAAAGCGCTGGGATCGCAAGTGTCAGCTACTGTACCCAGCTGGCTTGGCCACCTTTGGCAGACTCTAACTTCAGAGCCTGCACAGTGAATTGCTGTACCATGACAAACTGATGTGCATTTTAGGATGCTGCAATTCCATAAGAAAGAGTAAGTGATCCTGCGGGAGAAGAACAGAATTTTTTCCTGACTTGGGTATGCTTGAATGGCTTATGGGTTCAGGGAAGAAGTACACCTTTGGGATCACCTTTAGGCTGGTGAGGGTAGAAAAGGCTCATGGTCTATGGGCCAGTGGCATTGGCATCTCGGGAACTTGCTGGAAATGTACAGTCTCGGGGCCCATTCTACACACCTCTGTATAGGAGTCTGTATTGAGGCCGGGCATGGTGGCTCCCGCTTGTAATTCCAGCACTTTGGGAGGCCGAGGCGGGTGGATCACCTGAGGTCAGGAGTTCGAGACCAGCCTGGCCAACATGATGAAACCCCATCTCTACTAAAAATACAAAAATTAGCCAGGTGTGGTGGCGGGCGCCTGTAGTCCCAGCTACTTGGGAGGCTGAGGCAGGAGAATCGCTTGATCCCGGGAGGTGGAGGTTGCAGTGAGCCGAGATCATGCCACTGCACTTCAGCCTGAGTGATATCCCCAGTTGGTGCTAGAGCAGCTGCTCTTAACCTTGGCAGCAAAGCTGTTAGAACGCTGATACCTAAACTCCATATAAACCAAGAGGGTGAGGTCTCTGGGTCAGGGTTGGAGATTGGTGTTTCTGTAAAGCTCTTCAGGTGGTTGTCTGTGCAGCGAGGGTGGAGGACTCCTGGCCCAGGCCAACCTCCAGACCCTTTGGAGTTGTTGCCTTATTTGCAGCCCTGCTTGCCTTTGGACTGTGCATGGAAATTTCCAAAACACAAGTTGAGAGGATCAGCCAGCATGCCCAAGGGTTGGTCACTGGTGTGACAGTGGATCAGCCTGTGTGTGTGTGTGTGTGTGTGTGTGTGTGTGTGTGTGTGTGTGTAGATGGAGTCTCACTCTGTTCCCCAGTCTGGAGTGCATTGGTGCCATCTTGGCTCACTGCAACCTCTGCCTCCTGGGTTCTAGTGATTCTCCTGCCTCAATTTCCCGAGTAGCTGGGATTACAGGCACCCACGACCACAGTCTGGCTAATTGTTTTTTTTTTTAGTAAAGACGGGGTTTCACCGTGCTGGTCAGTGTAGTCTTGAACTCCTGACCTCAGGTGATCCACCTGCCTCAGCCTCCCAAAGTGCTGGAATTACAGTTGTGAGCCACCGTGCCTGGCGTGTTTTTTTTTTTTCTTTCTTCTCTTCCTCCTCCTTTCTTCTCATTTCTTCTTCTCCCTTCTCCTTCTCCTACTCCTCCTCTTCATGGGACAGGGTTTTGTGCTTGCTGTGTTCTCCAGGCTTAGAGTACAGTGGTGCCATTAGTAGCTCACTGCAGCCTCAAACTGCTGGGCTTAAGTGATTCTCCTGCCTCAGCCTCCTGAATAGCTAGGACTACAGGTACATGCTACCATGCCCAGCTCATTAAGCATTTTTTTTTTTTTCTTTTTGTAGGGATGGGCTCTTGTTATGTTGCCCAGTCTGTTCTTGAACTTTTGGTCTCAAGTAATCCTCTTGCCTCAGCCTCCCATAGCGCTGGGGTTACAGGGGTGAGCTGATATACCCAGTCTGTATATTTTCTTTGTGTCTTTGTGTGTGTGTTTTCTTTTTTGAGACCGAGTCTTGAGCTGTTGCCCAGGCTGCATATGTTTTCATTTTTGACTTTTGAAGTCATTCAATTCTCCTCCCTGTTAATTTTGTTGAGTTTTATTTGTAGAAACAGCAGACAACACACGTGCAACGTCATCCTTAGGTTTTAGTTGTTGACTCTAAATGATGTCTAGTCCAATAGCCACTTCTACTAAACAGAAATGGGTTAAGGAAGGGCAGTGAGAGACAGCACAGGGGAGTTGTAATGAGATGGAGAAGGAAAGGCCAGCTTGAGTAAAATATATGAGTTATCCTATGAGCCAGGTTATGTCCTCTGGGTGGACATAACTCCGGTATTTGGTTTTGGGTAAAGCAGAGATGAGGGCTTCTGAGTAGCGGACAGAATATTTCTCATGCAAGAGTTGTTTTTCAAGCTTGTTTGTGGATATGCATCCATTTTTGTTGGGTGGAACAGCAGTATTAGAGAATACTATTGGCACCCTTTCACAGAGTAGGTAGGGGATTTCTTTTCTACATGTTTATACTTTATTTTGGCCACACAGGTGCGGTGGCTCACACCTCTAATCCCAGCACACTGGGAGACTGGAGTTGGGAGGATTGCTTGAGGCCAGGAGTTGAGACCAGCCTGGGCAACATAATGAGACCCTGTTTTTACAAAGAATAAACATAAATTAGCCAGGCAGGATGGCATGCACCTGTGGTCTCAGCTACCTGGGAGGCTGAGGTGGGAGAACTGCTTGAGCCCAAGAGTTCAAGGATGCAGTCAGTTATGGTTGTGCCCCTGCACTCCAGCCTGGGTGTCAACCACTTACTCAGCTCCTTGAACAGTCCCACTGAACAAGTCCCCTGATGACACCAGATTGCTGGTGGCCTGGCTGTTGTTGGCAAATATAAGCTCCTGGCTGTGCTGCCTCATGAACCTAACCATGGGTCTGACAATTTGTATGTCCATGGAATTATTTTATTTTATTTATTTTATTTTTTTGAGATGGAATCTCACCCTGCCAGCCAGGCTGGAGTACAGTGGCACTGATCTCAGCTCACGGCAACCTCCGTCTCCTGGGTTCAAGCGATTCTTCTGTCTCAGCCTCCCGAGTAGCTGGGATTACAGGCATGTATCACCATACCTGGCTAATTTTTAATCTCAGATGATCCACTTGCCTCAGCCTCCCTAAGTGCTGGGATTACAAGCGTGCACCACTGCATCTGGCCAGGGAATTATTTCTTCAAGAGTACTTTCAGGGCAGCTCTTTGAAATACTATTTTAAAATATTTTCTTCAAATCTACTGCAACTATGGGAACTGACTAGTACGGAATTTTATAGACCTGATAGAAATTACTCTAAATAATGTGTCTGATAGTAATGTCCATGTAAGAATTTTAAAAATAATATTCAGCAGTTTCAAATAGCACTTAACCCCAAGTTGATAGTAAAACTTTTTTGAACACTAGTTTATATTTAGGTGTTGCTGCATAACCAACCCAAAACTTAATGGCTTAAATAAACAATGATTTAATTATATCTCATGATTTTGTGGGCCATGAATTTGGGCAGGGCTCAGCTGGGTTATTCTTCTGCACCACTTGGGGTTACTTGCATGTGTTTACTCGGCAGATGATGACCTGGCCTGGAAAGTCCTAGATGGCTCCATTCATATGTCTGGTGTTTGGTGGGGGTAACTAACTAGAATGTTGGGCTCAGCTGGGACTTTTTTTTTGTTTTGTTTTGTTTTCAGGTTCATAGTTTATTGTACAAACTGAATTATCACATGATGAGTTGACATTAGCTTTTCCATGGAACTTGGATTAGCATGGGAATTTAACAGATGAGGCGCAGTTTAGAACCCATGTATACTGCTTTCACAGCTGGAGTTTTTAAAGACCTTAACTTGAAGTGTAAGATCATGAAAGCAATGTTTCTATATGTCAATTCATCCAACCTGTGTGAGTATGATAGTTGACTTACTTATTTTTTGAGACAGGGTCTTGCTCTGTTGCTCAGGCTGGAGTACAGTGGTGCAGTCAGCTCACTACAGCCTCAAAATGCTGGGCTCAAGTGATTTCTCCCACCTCTCAGCCTCCCGAGTAGCAGGGACTACAGATGCGTGCCACCATGCCTGGCTAATTTTTAAATTTATGTAGAGACAGGGTCATACTGTGTTGCCCAGGCTGGTCACGAATTCCTGGGCTTCAGTGAGGCTCCTCCCTTGGCCTCTCAAAGTGCTGGGATTATAGGCA
Organism: Rhinopithecus roxellana; assembly: GCF_007565055.1. NCBI lineage: Eukaryota > Metazoa > Chordata > Mammalia > Primates > Cercopithecidae > Rhinopithecus > Rhinopithecus roxellana. The sequence continues at coordinate 56,490,835 of NC_044559.1, read as the reverse complement.
TGAACTACCATGCTCAGCCTGAAATACTTTTTACTACCAGTGAACTGGAATTGGGCATCACCTTCTGGACCTGCCATGATTTTAATCTTGCCAAAGCCATAGTCAGTCCCACAGCCAGTGTCCTCCAGGGTATGCAACCCTCAGCTGGGACTTGTTGACTGGAGCACCTGCATGTGGTGTCTCCAGCATAGAGGCCTCTGGATGGTTGGACTTCTTGTACTGTGGCTCAGGGCTTCTAGACAGTGTCCCAAGAGTCAGGAAGAAGCAGCTGTCACTCTTTCAAGTTTTAGACCTAGAAGACAGCACAACTTTATTGTCCCTGTATTCTATTTGCCAAATTAGTCAGTAAGCCTGCCTAGATTCAGGGCAGGGCACGCAGACTCCACTTGTCAGTGTGAGGAGTGTCCAAGGCCTTGTGGTCATCTTTATTCTGCCATAGATATGTGTGTGTGCATATGCGTGTGTATCACATATAACATCAAACATTTTTTTGTTAGTTGTTATGTGTCATGTTTCAAAGTCATCTTTTTCTTGATCTGGGCAAGGGCAATAAAATGTATGTCCTGAACTTTTGAAGCTGACATACTTAAGAAGTAGTTTGTGTTCATAGTTCTTGAGCCCAAAGATCTAACAGCTTTCCTAGGCTATATGGTAGAAAGAGATAATGATAATAACATCTTAGGTTTATGTGGACATCTTCTAAGAGGTTCAAAGTGGTGGTTCCACTCATTTCTTTATGGGAATATACTGTGAAGTCCATAAGCCATAGTACCCCCAAGTTCATACACAGAGGTGGGAATGCAGTAATTTCATCATTCTACTAACGAACAGCGTTCAGAGGGCAGTTCTTGTAGTGATCTGTTTACTGATAGAACTTCTGTGAATCAGCCCCCCCCGCTGGTTTTGGGAGCATCTCTTTGTACTTATGGGAGATTAAATGGAGTTTTCAAGTATAATTCAACCATATGTTGAGTTTGCTTACCTCTGCTCTTTAGAGCTTATCCTTTGAATAAGATGCAAGTCCACTGTAAATGTGGTATTACCTAAATTCATTCCGTCTAGCTTAAAATGAGGTACTTTACATCTAATTGATGGTATCAGGCTTTGGGAATAAACAGTTTTTCAGCCACCATTTGTCATGGATTATCTCCTGGTTCATAAATATTGCAGTCTTATGTGAAATGATCCAAATGATCCACCCTTCTTGTTTCCCCAGAGTAAATTTTTTTCTTTTTTTTTGAGACGGAGTTTCGCTCTTGTTGCCCAGGCTGGAGTGCAATGGCGTAATCTTGGCTCACTGCAACCTCTGCCTCCCAGGTTCAAGTGATTCTCCTGCCTCAGCCTCCCAAGTAGCTGGGATTACAGGCGTGTGCCACCACGCCCAGCTAATTTTGCATTTTTAGTAGAGACGGGGTTTCTCCTTGTTGGTCAGGCTGGTCTCAAACTCCTGACCTCAGGTGATCTGACTGCCTTGGTCTCCCAAAGTGCTGGGATTACAGGCGTGAGGCACCGTGCCCGGCCTCCCCAGAGTAAACTTTCTAAGGATGGCTTTTATATTCCTGACTAGTACAGAGAACTCCATGGGTTCTGTGTGGTTTTCCAAGTAGAATTCAAATTTATCAGCCTGAAAACTGACCCCAGACTCCCCTTTTCCCTTTATCCACTGCCACAACCCCTTGCTTCCCTCTCCCTGATCATGGCACAACTGACTCACTGCTACCCTGGAGTCCTACCACCCTCCAGCTCCCTTGTGTTCGTGTGTTGTCTCTGGCCTGGGATACTCTGTCCCTCCTTTTCCCTCTCCTCTTGGCTCTCCCATTTTTTCATCTGCACTGCTGTCAGAGCTGTGCTTTTTGTTCAGAAAGGTCCTTGTGGCCTCTGGGATGGCCCCCCAGCTCCCCAGGTGGGCTCAAGCCTGTCTGCGCCACCCTGGGCACTGAGTGCCACTGTTGGAGCCCACGCCTGCAGTCCCTGCTGCAGCCCCAGGCACTGCCCAGACTGTGCCTTCACAGATTCTCCACCCACAACCCAAGGAGATGCAAAAGTAGATTATGTCGAGTTCAAGGTATATAAATAATCACTGTACAAACATGTGCTTTTTGAAAGTAAGTTACCCCGATAATTTTGACTGTGTTATTACATGTTTTATTAGTTGTAAATAATTAAAAGTGGATGAATATTTAAGAGAGACTGAGCTGATACCATCAAGGAGGATTTCTGCAGTCTCCTTCTTTGGGGAGGGTGTTCACCCAGCAGCCTGTAGGCATGAGCAGTGCCTGGAGTCCTCTGCTTCCTCCTGCCGAATTTGCTTCTGCACAGGTCACTGTAGAGTTCCTGGGTGCAGGTTCAGCTCCAGGGGGTGGTGACTTGTTCCTAGGTAGACAGAACTGGGGGACATGCATCCTTGTGGGAAAACAGTGTACTTGAGAACTGCAGGGCAGCCACGACTAATGCTGTTATTAAGAAATACTCCTGGCTTTGTGGTGCTGAGTGTTTTTGATCTTTTATAATTAAACATAAGTGAACATTGAGGTGTATTTTAGCATTTGCTGTACTCTGCTGAGTAGAGTTTGTGGCGTGTTGATAATGGGAGAATGGGTGCCGCTATAGTAAGGAAAAACAGGGAGCTGGTGCTGGGCGCGGTGCCTGTGCCTGCAGTCCCAGTGCCTTGGGAGTCTGAGGCAGGCACGTCGCTTGAGGCCAGGAGTGTGAGACCTGCCTGGGCAACATAGCCAGACCTTGTACCTTTCTTTCTACAGGGAAGAGCCTGTAGACTCTATTCTGTCTCCACAGGTCTTCTCTCAACCAGTGCTGGGCGGAGCCAGAGAGCTCCGCAAAGAGCACGTGGGTACACGTCCCAGGCGAGCTAGTGGTGTGCAGGTCCAAGGCAAGCTCGTGGGTGCACATAGTGAGGTGGAATGAGGCACATGTCTGGGCAAGCACGTGGGCGCACGTCACGAGGTGAGCACGTGATGCGTCCTGGGAGGTGGCCGAGGGAGGCTCAGGAGAGGTTGGAGTGGGGTTGAAAAAGCAGGAAGCAGAGAGGGAAGTCCGTGTGTAACAGAGCATTCAGTTTGTAGACCCTTGTGTCAGAGGAGGTGACAGCCACAATTTTGGCTCCCTGGGAAGGGTCTCCTGGCAGTTACCTGATTTTTTTTTTTCCTTTGTTTTAAACGAGGCAGAGTCTGGCTCTGTCTCCCTAGCTAGGGTGCAGTGGTGCCATCACAACTCACTGTAGCCTCGACCTCCTGGGCTCCAGTGGTCCTCCTACTTATGCCACTCGAAGTGCTAGGACTACAGTGACTAATTTTTTAATTTTTTTTTTTCTAGAGATGGGGTTTTGAACCCCTGGCCTCAGGCAAGTGTCACGGCTGGGCCTCCCAAGGCACTGGGACTCCAGGCGCTCACCACCACGCCTGGCTCTGATGGTTTGAGGCTGTGGGGACCCGGCTCTTTCACTGTCCTTCTTTGCCACATGTCCTCCCATCTTGTCTCTTCACGTGAGGGCTGAAGCCATGCTTTGGAGGAGCTCAGGAGCTCAGGAGTTCGTCCTCTTTATCCAGGGCTCAATGTTGGCTTCTAGCTGGCTTCCTGGGGAGGAGACCCCAGCCTGGTCCTGGGCTTTGATGATGACGCTGCCCACAGTGGGATGCTGGGGAGCTTTGGAGCCTTGGTTTTGCGGCTGTCAGCAGCGTGGCGGAGCATCGAGAGGGAGGTAGGTGATGAGACTCAGGCCAGCGGCTTCTGCCTGGGACTGTCAGGGTTGCCTGCGTTGGCTGCTGGCTTCCTATGGAGCTGCTGCTTGTTGGTGACGGTTGCAGGCGTCAGTGCCTCTCACTCGGGGCAGTGTAGAATGTTACACAGTGATAGTTTACTTCTAGCCAGGTTTTGAATGTTCTTACTGGAAACAGTCACATTTCCTGTTACCTAACTGAATAGGGGAGTAAGCAGTTGAGAATACAGTTGGGCTGCCCATGTCTTTTCTTCCAAGTGAGTTATTTTGTATTTTTTGATACTCTCAAATGATCAATGTGTGTGTCTGTGTGTGCGCCCATGCGCGTGTCATGCGTATGCATCACCGTGCATGCGTGTAGGAGGCTGGGATGGAAGGGATGACCATGACTGACTGTTGGAATTTCCAGGAAAGGCTTAGAATTTATTTTTGGGTCGCAGGCCATTTTTCTGGTTTCTTTCAAGTGCTAAATGATTTTTTAATGTAACTTCACAGATTAAAGAAATGCAGTCTGTTTTTGTATGACTTAGTAAATCTTAAGGAAAAAACCCTACTTACATTAGGATACATTTGCTGGAATATTTACACAAATCTTACAATAAAACTTTTCATCTTTTGAATTTTTGTATCAACTCAGCCCTAACTTATTTATTTCTTTTTTGCTTTGTTTTAAAGGGAATACTCATTCTTTTTTTCCTCTTTCCTGGTACTTCAGCTTCTCATTTGCTTGCAGCCTCTGCACTGCATGAATGCTGGTTTTTCAGCAGTTCTGGCCCTAACAGAAGCGTCCCAAGGATAGGAGGATTTCAGTCTGGGCTTGCTAGCCTTATCATAGGGAAAGCAGAGTTGCTAAGTTTCCATTCTCTGTCACTTTCAGTTAGTCTGCCGTGGCTGCTCAGTGCTGTTCCCAGTGAAATAATTTTAGTGTATTTCTTCCTCTTGTTTCTGCATCAGCGTCATTACTGTGCATGCTTCCCTGGGGATCAGACTGATTGGTAAATTAGTGCCAGCAGAGGAAGTAGAAGGCAATGTGTGAGCGTGTTTTATTTAAACAAATACACTCTACAATTTATTTTATTGGATTTTGTCCTTTGAGAACACCATAAGTAATCTCATTACAGTCTAGAAACTGCTTGCTCACCATGCCTCCACCTTCGAAAGCACATAAGTCTTTAATAAATGGGGCAATTTCCAGATTCATCAATAATTAACCCAGAGTATGACAAGTTTTATCCCAACTCAAAGCTTTTCCATGATTCAAACAGTTTGCTCCTGCCACTGAATTGTCTGTATAGTTTCTGGCTCAGCATCCCAGAGCTCAGGATTTTGCCATGGAGACACTGGTTTGAGCAAGCATATGTTTTCTTGAAAAGAGATTATTTTACTTAATTTATCAGTGTCTTTTTGAGACAAGATGTTTTGTTGAAAAATGTTAAGCTTTCATTGTTTATGATAAAATAAATTCATACTTACTGTAGGAAATGTAGGAAGTACAGATGATTTTAAAGAAGATGGTAAACACCCATATTCTTGCCACCCAGAATAATCTACAAAAGAGCATTTCTTTCATTTCTTTGCAGTCTTTATGTTTGTGTATATATAATACAAATGCCTTTTTTTTTTTTTTTTTTTTTTTTTGGTAACAGACAGGATCTTGCTCTTTTGCCAAGGTTAGAGTGCAGTGGTGCAGTCACAGCTCGTGGTGGACTTGACCTCCTCGGCTCCAGTGATCCTCCCGCCTCAGCCTACTGAGTAACTGGAACTACAGACACATGCCACCATGCCTGGCTAATTTTTTGTATTTTTTTTTGTAGAGAGAGGGTCACACTATGCTGCCCAGGCTGATCTTGAACTCCTGGCCTCAGACGATCCTCCTGTCTTGGCCAGCCAAAGTGTTTCCATTACAGGTGTGAGTCATGGCCCCTAACCAAATGCTTTTAAAAATATTGATAGTTGAAATCATAATGCGTACACAGTTGTTCCTACTGATTTTACTTAATTTGTCAGTGTCTTCCCATGTCTCGCAAAAATTTTGATAATTTTTTTCTTTTTGAGACAAGGTCTCTGTCGCCCAGGCTGGAGTGCTGTGGCATAATTCTTCATGGCTCACTGCGGCCTTGACCTCCTGGGCTCCAGCCATTTTCCTGCCTTGGCCTCCAGTAGTACTGGGATTATAGGCGTGAGCCACTGTGCCCAGCCCATAATACTTTTTAAAGGTCATGTAGTACTTCATTATGTGGATATATAAGTATTAACCTATTTAACTATTGTTGGGAAGTTAATTTTCTCACTTTTCACCATTTAAAAATACTGTAATAATCTTAGTGTATATTATTGACTTAAATTAAGTTTTCTGAAGTATAATTATTGGATAGGAAATTATGAACATTTCAAGGCCCTCAGTTTATGCCCTTGGCCAGTTTGCTTTCCAGATGGGGTTTGCCAGTGTACACCTGGCCTGCATGGGAGAGTGCTCTCTGCCTCTGCCAAGGAGGGAGACCTCCTGGGTCAGTAGGTGACAGTGCTGCCACTGTTTTGCAGCCGCTGTTGAGTGGCTGGGCCCAGGACTGCAGTCTCCAATCTCATTTTGATCATGTTAGTGGAGCTGTAATACCCTCTTCTCCTTGAAGATCGTATGAGAGATATATATGTAAAGAACCAGACCTACAGGAGATCAAGACCATCCTGGCCAACATGGTGAAACCCCGTGTCTATTGAAAATACAAAAATTAGCTGGGTGTGGTGGCACATGCCTGTAGTCCCAGCTACTCAGGAGGCCAAGGCAGGAGAATCGCTTGAACCCAGGAGGTGGAGGTTGCAGTGAGCCACGATCATGCCACTGCACACCAGCTTGGGTGACAGAGCGAGACACCATCTCAAAAAAAAAAAAAAAAAAAAAATTAAAAGAACTGGACCTAGAGCTTGGCCCCAGGTAGGCGGTGGCTGTGTGGTAGATGTGGTGGTGGCTGATCTTATATCTGGTATTTAGATTCTTCTGTGTTAGTGGAGCAGAGTGATGAGTTGGGAGATGACATCAACTGGTCCTACACTTTCTGGGTGACACACAAAGTGCTTCTTTGAACTGGAATTCTGTTGAAAATAGTTTGGAAAGCAATGTATAATATTAATTTTTTTTTCTTTCCTGAGACTGTTACATGGAGTGAAATTCAAAAGTTTCCTGATGTCTAGATAACCTCCTGTCTGTCCACATGGTCTTGTAAGGCCCTTGCATGAGCCTGTCCCATTTGTGCTTTATAAGTGCATGCTAGGGCAGGGGTGAGGTGACTTATGCCTGTAGTCCCAACACTTTGGGAGGCCAAGGCAGGAGAATTGCTTGAAGCCAGGAATTCGCTAGCCACCTGGACAGCATTACAAGACCCTGTCTCTACAAAAAAAAAAAAAAAAAAAAAAAATTTAACTGGGCATGGTGGTTGTGTGCCTTCCGTCCTAGCTACTCAGGAGGCTGAGGTGGGAGAATTGCTTAAGCCCAGGAGTTTGAGGCTGCAGAGAGATCTGATTGCACCACTGTACACCAGCCTGGGCAACAGAGTGACACCCTGTCTCAAAAGTAAAACAAACAAACAAAAAAACACGTTGGTTGCCCATTTGCTCTGTGCCTTGGGTGTGGAGATTTTTCATATCTTTTCTGCTAGCCTGACTAGATTATGACTATGATGGTTATCTTTTCTCCCCTTCAAGACTTACACGTGTAATGTGCTTTTTCAGTCTTCAGGGATTGCTTCCATCTTTAGTGAGATATAAAAATGCTGAGTACCTCTCTGCAGCATTGTCTGTGCTGCTGCTCAAATGCTCTCCAGCCTTACTGAGACCAGCTGTGAAGAGCATCTGCCCTTAGCAGTTTCCTTGACAATTCTTGCTTGGCTGCTCACCTTCTTATGGACGTTGGTAACTTCATCTGGTTATCTGATTAGTACTTTGTCTTTCCTCGAGATTCTGCCATTTTGGAATCATTATTATTATTATTTTTGAGATGGAGTCTTGCTCTGTTGCTCAGGCTGGAGTGCAGTGTGGCGCGATCTCGACTCACTGAAACCTCCGCCTCCTGGGTTCAAGCGATTCTCCTGCCTCAGCCTCCTGAGTAGCTGGGATTACAGGTGCATGTCACCACACCCAGCTAATTTCTGTATTTTTAGTAGAGTTGGGGTTTCACCATGTTGGTCAGCTGGTCTCCAACTCCTGACCTCGTAATCCGCCCGCCTCGGCCTCCCAAAGTGTTGGGATTACAGGCGTGAGCCACTGCGCCCAGCCCATCTTTGTATTCTTGGTGTGCAGTAGATTCATAGGGATTTTTGCTAAGTCTGCAAGGATTGACAAAAGATGTAAAAGATCTAGCAGTTTTCTGGTTACGTGACTTTTGAGCTGGTGCTAATTTTTAGACTAGTCATTTTAGATAACATATGTTTAGAGCATTGCAACTGTCTATCAGTTTTTTTGTTTGATCTACCTGAAATAATGATCGCTTTGAACTCTGCATGCCATTTTTGGCCTTCCAGAAACCAAATCTATACGTATATATAGGAAAAGAAATATATGTAGGATCCTAAAACTCATTTTTCAGTTTTTAAAAGGCCCCTAGTAAGCAGTAAGTGTTAGGAGTGGATAAATTTTAAGTGGCTGTTTACAGAGTTCTTAAATAGAAACATTAATTGGATCATTGTGTGGATCTCATGGAGATCTGTTCCTGTCATACGCTGGCAGACACATTCCACTTCTTTCTAATCCCCAGATGTAATAACATGCCTGGGACTGTGGTTACTTGCATTTGCCATTCATAAAATTGCTGGTCGGTCCTCCCAGGTGGCACTGTTGTTTATAAGGCTGTTCAAAATGTCAGCGGACTTCTGCCATCCCTAAGAGCCTCCTTGCTATTTCTCTTATGGGGCCTAGATGCTGTAAAATGTGTATTTTAACATCTAGTGGGATATATTTCTTTGTTTCTTTGGGCTAGTCCTTCATCATCTGTTGACCACTTTTAGTCAGTAGTTATGGGTCAAAGCTTTGGCCAGAACACAAAATAGTTGATAGGAAGAGTCATCATGAGAATAAATAACATGTAGTGGAAACTCTGACCTTGGGGTGGGGCACTGGCAGTGGGCTCATCAGCTGAGAATATTTGCAAGGTGGAGCTTCCATAGAGCCTCATGGGTGAAGCCTAAAGAGGTGAGTTAGCTGGGTGAGCTTTTTTTTTTTTTTTCTTTTTTTTTTGAGACGGAGTCTCGCTCTGTCACCCGGGCTGGAGTGCAGTGGCCGGATCTCAGCTCACTGCAAGCTCCGCCTCCCGGGTTTACGCCATTCTCCTGCCTCAGCCTCCGGAGTAGCTGGGACTACAGGCGCCCGCCACCTCGCCCGGCTAGTTTTTTGTATTTTTTTAGTAGAGACGGGGTTTCACAGTGTTAGCCAGGATGGTCTCGATCTCCTGACCTCGTGATCCGCCCGTCTCGGTCTCCCAAAGTGCTGGGATTACAGGCTTGAGCCACCGCGCCCGGCCTGGGTGAGCTTTTATTGACTCGGCCTTTGTATGGGAAAAAGTAAATTGTCAGAGTTCTGTATTTCATATGTGATTTCGTTTGTATGTCTGCCCCTGTCAGTTGATATTACTTCACTGATTATCGGCTTTACCACACACATGAGTGAAGAAGAGGAAGATGTGCAGGGTGGGGAGGAATGCAGGGAAGACACTGTTCCTTTTTTGAGACAGGGTCTTACTCTATCACCCAAGAGATGACACATAACTACATCAACTGGTCCTACACTTTCAGGGGGACATACAAAGTGCTTCTTTGAACTAGGGTTCTGTATAAAATAGTTTGAAGAGCAATGTATAATGTTAATTTTTTTTTCTTCTCTGGAATGTTACATGGAGTGAAATTCAGAAGTTTCCTAATGTCTAGATAAATTCCTCTCTGTCCACACGGTCCACCCGTGTCTTACAAGGCCGTCACATGAGCCTGTCCTGTTTGTGCCTTATAAATGCACGTTAGTGACGTGATCTCGGCTCACTGTAGCTTTGAACGCTTGGGCTCAGGCAAATCCTCCCACCTCAGCCTCTTGAATGGCTGGTACTTACAGGCGTGCACCACCATGCCTGGCTAATTTTTTTTTGTAGACATAGTCTCGCCGTGTTGCCCAGGCTGGTCTCTAACTCTTGGGCTCAAGCAATCTGCCTGCCTCAGTCTCCCAAAGTGCTGGGATTACAGATGTGAGCCACTGTGCCTGGCCTCTTTCTCTTTCTAAAAAAAAAAAAAATGCAAAAAATGCTTTTACTTCAAGAAGGTTGTTCTGTACTTCAAGAGTACAAATTGCAAAATGCAAAATTAAGGACATAAAATTGTAGCTTTATATTTCTGGGGTTTCAAAAGCATAAATGTGTGATACATGTGCAGGTTTTTGGATATTGAGGTTTTTTGAGATTTAAAAAACCATTTATTTATTTATTTATTTTTTGAGACGGAGTCTCGCTCTGTCACCCAGGCTGGAGTGCAATGGCGGGATCTCAGCTCCCTGCAAGCTCCGCCTCTCGGGTTTACGCCATTCTCCTGCCTCAGCCTCCCGAGTAGCTGGGACTACAGGCGCCCGCCACCTTGCCCGGCTAGCTTTTTGTATTTTTTAGTAGAGACGGGGTTTCACCGTGTTAGCCAGGATGGTCTCTATCTCCTGACCTCGTGATCCGCCCATCTCGGCCTCCCAAAGTGCTGGGATTATAGGCTTGAGCCACCGTGCCCGGCCGAAAAACCATTTATTTTTTAAAAGATAAAGTTGTATCTCATTTGTGTGTTTAAACAAAAGTATAACAACATCTCAGATAGCTTTGCATAGACTGAAAGATTAATGACATTCCTGCATGAGGCATTAGCAATTATTTTCCCTGTAACAGTCCTTAGAACTCTTTGTCTAGTAGTATATGTATATAATTTTTCTGCAGCACATATATTAAGTAATCAGTTTAATGTTTGTTCCTATAAGTTAATTTAAATACATTCCAGTATCCTTTTTAGCCATTTCCAGCAGTCTAAGGCAGGGAGGAAACTTAACTAGTGATGAGATTTCTGGCACTAACTTTTCAAAGACGACATTGAGAGGTGAAAATGGGAGTGAATGCTACAAAAATGACTGTTGTACATCACGACAGGGAGGTTTCGCGCTGATGAACAGTGATGTTTCTGCTTGACAGTATGGGGATATTTAACTTTCCCAGCCTTCTACAAGATGAGAAGAAATGAAGACATGAGGAGAGAAAGGGGAAGAAAATCCTTAAAAAAGTATATTGGGGCTGGGTGCAGTGGCTCACGCCTGCAATCCCAGCACTTTTGGAGGCTGAGGCGGGCAGATCGCCTGAGGTCAGGAGTTCGAGATCAGCCTGGTCAACATGGCAAAACCCTGTCTCTACTAAAAATACGAAAATTAGCCTGGCATGGTGGCACATGCCTGTAATCCTAACTTGGGAGGCTGAGGCAGGAGAATCGCTTGAATCTGGAAGGCAGAGGTTGCAGTGAGCTCCAGCCTGGGCAACCAGAGCGAGACTCTGTCTCAAAAAAAAACAAAAACAAAAACAAAAAAAACACACAAAAAAACCAAAAAAAACCCAAGTATGTTGGAAAATACCAGGAGAGTGTTTATCTCCGCTTTGCCCTACTCTTGTTAGTATTCAGATCTTCACTGGGGAATGTGAAAGATTCTAAAACGTGGGTCTTTTTTTCTCCTTCTGTCTCACATTTATTTACTTTTTATGTATTGCTATTTATATTTTATGACTTGGAATACTATTAACTTTTTAGAATACTGATTTTTTATTTTATTTTTTGAGACAAGGTCTCTCTATCACCCAGGATGGAGTACAGTGGTGTGGTCATAGCTCACTGCAGCCTCCACCACCCCAGCTCAAGCAATCCTCCTGCCTCAGCCTCCCAAGTAGCTGGGACTACAGGCATGCACCACTATGGCTAATTTTAAAAAAGTTTTTAGTAGAGATGTGGTCTCTTTATGTTGCCCAGGCTGATCTCAAACTCTTGGGCTCAAATGATTCTCCTGCCTCAGCCTGTTAAAGTACTGGGACTACAGCCATGAGACACTGTACCTGGCCTAGAGTACTGATTTTAAATGATAGAATGATAGTTATAAAAACTGTGAAAGTTTGAAAAACCACTTAATGAGTTGCTGTTACATATATAGTCTGCTTCCAAATAGTTAGAAAAAAAAATGCGCTAGGTGATTTGGCAGTGTACTAAAGCCAATAATAGTATTTGCTTTGGAGTAATGGGATTATGGGTTGTTCTCCCTGTTTTTCTTTCTAAAGTTTTTATGATGTGGTTGATTATATTTTTGTGATAAAACTGTATAATCACTTGTTTTTATTATAAATATGCAAGAGGACTAATATTCTTAAATAATTAAAATACATCCTGAGGCAAAACTATTCCAAATAAAAATGGAGGCCAATCAGAAATATTTAGAAATTCAAATAAGTGTATTTTAGAGATCATATTTAGAAACCCAGTTTCTAGATGAGAGTGGCAGTCATTCAGTGTGTTATACTCCCAAATTAATGCTTTTTACCTATTGTCCCTTGGATTAAAATACATTCAACTTGACTCAACTAAATCTTAAGGTTTGACACCCTGACAAACACGTCTTAAAATGTTTTAAAGTAAATAAGAAATGTTTTAAAGTAAATAAGATTTAAAACCTTGGTGAGGCACGGTGGCTCATGCCTGTAATTCTAGCACTTTGGGAGGTCGAGGCAGGTGGATCATCTGAGGTCAGGAGTTCAAGACCAGCCTGGCCAACATAGTGAAACCCGTCTGTACTAAAAATACAGAAATTAGCTGGGTGTGGTGGTGCATGCTTGTAATCCCAGCTACCTGGGAGGCTGGGGCAGGAGAATTGCTGGAACCTGGGAGGGGGGAGGCTGCAGTGAGCCAAGATCATGCCACTGCACTCCAGCCTGGGTGACAGAACAAGACTCAGTCTCAAAAAAAAAAAAAAAAAAAAAACTTTCCTGATGTTTGTATATTCTGACTTCTTGGAGTAAAGTTGGTGTAGAGTGGGTATGGGAGAAAAATAAATTAATCCCTGTAAGTTGCTGGGTAGAGGTAACAGTGTTTTATGTGTAGAGGAAATAATGCCTACTGTTAAGTCTTTCGATCAACCAAAAGTGGAGTGGTTAGTGCTTAAAATGTTTTGATGTCATTGTGAGGATTAAAGTTATTTAAAAAGAATGGATGTGGAGTTGATTTTAACATTTTGGGATTATGAAGGGTGGAGAGTTCTCATGGAGATTTTTTGATGTGCCCTCAGGTTGGTTGAGCACCTCTGGCTGCCTCTGAGCATGTTGCAGTCCCCTGTCAAGATTCCCTGGGTAAACTTTTTAAAACTTTGCTCCAGTGCCCAGTGAAGGAGGCTGGATTCTGCCTCTGCTGTCTTAGAACTTCAGTCTTTCCTTACAGGTATAGCTCTCTTCATACACACTGGTTGACTGCAATGTGTTTAGGTTACATGCTGTCCTTAAATCAGGCCTCCGTAATTTGTTGGCAACTTTCCTTTTGCAGTCATATTAGCACTTGGGTCTAGAAGCCAGTTAGGGCGATTGGAAGAAAAAAATTACAGATGGTTAAAATTGGGTCAAAGTGCACTTCCTTACTCTGTTCTCTTTATGAGTTAAAAATATCTAAAAAATCATTGCAGCTGTGTCACCATTTCTCAGTAGGTGCCAGAATTAGGTACTACCTTTCAGAATGTTTATGTTCTGTGAAGGGAAAAAATCTATTAATTATACAGTTCTGTTTGTCTAAAACGTTCAAGAACATTTCCACTGCTGTCTGCATGTTTGTGATTATTTGGACCATTCAGTTCAGTTCTGGATTATCTGATAGAGCGCAGTGTTCTCTCATTGGTTCAGGCATTTGTCTGTCTCACCCCACAGAGCTGTGCATTCTAGGTCGGGGGCAATATTTTTGTGTCTTTTATACTCTGTGTATAGTGCTCAGCACGGTACAGTTGGAAATTGTTAATTAATTTCTGCCCTCACCTTTTCCTCCCAGAGGCCCCACCTGAATTTAAGAACAAATAATTTACTATAAAGTCTTGTAGGAAAAGGCCTGGTGTATTTAGAGAATCAGATCCAGCTGTCACCTACCATTCATACAGAACCATACTAACCTTTTCCTAAGAGTACCGTCAGGCTGTTGGTTTTGTAAGTTTTCTTTTGTTCATTTTCCTTTTAAACCAAGCCTCAGCTGTGAAAGCTGAAATCTGGTGGACCTCTTTATTCTGCTCTATTTGTCCAAATGTGGAAACCACCAGAAACCAGTAAAAAAGAATGAGAAGTGACCAAAGAGCCGACAGGAAATACCAGTTGCCCTAGGGAGCACCCAGCTCTTCCGAGGACTGCATGGGTCCTGGTCAGAGGGGCAAGTGAAATACCACAGCTGCCTCCTGCAGAGGAATATCTCTTTTACCTCGTGAGCAGCGTCTGCAGCTGTGCAGGCTCTCAGCAATGCTTAATGTCAGCCACGTCCCTTGATTTATGCCTTGATTTATGCTCGTGTGAGCCTCTGCACATGTTGGTGCTCCAGTGGGCTGGAGGGGGGAGGGGTGCCCCAGGTCCCCAGAGGCACAGAGCTTTTTCTGGACACCGAGCCTGAGCTGAGAAGCGTGGGATGAGAGAGTGATGTCCTGCCTCAAGTTCAAGGAAAGTACAAAGTAAACGGAAATGCATCCCTTCAAATAGAGGAAATCCCAAGTTGCTTTTATGTTTCCCGTTATAGCTGTGTGAAGTCATATCTTGAGGTTTAGCTTTCACGTTGAGTTCCAGCTGCTTTTTATGTGTGGCATGGTGAATGTTGGTTTTCAGCATTTCCTTATTTCAGCGTATCTTGCCTCCGCGCTGATTATTGTCCTTTGTTAGTTTAGAAGTCTTGTTTTATCCAGAGAAACAGAATAGGAAAATAACAGCAATTTTGAATGGCAGCTTCCCCACCTTTTATGATAAAAAGTACAGCTTCTGTAAAAAACTGTGGCAAGAGAAAAGAAAGGGCATATTATTGTCCCTGGGGATAAAATAGAAGACCAAAGACGACTTTTCTACCAAGCAGTGTTTTTTTTTTTTTTTTTTTTTTTGAGACGGAGTCTTGCTCTGTTGCCCAGGCTGGAGTGCAGTGGCCGAATCTCAGCTCACTGCAAGCTCCGCCTCCCGGGTTTACGCCATTCTCCTGCCTCAGCCTCCTGAGGAGCTGGGACTACAGGCGCCCGCCACCTCACCCAGCTAGTTTTTTTTTGTATTTTTTAGTAGAGACGGGGTTTCACCATGTTAGCCAGGATGGTCTCGATCTGTTGCCCTCGTGATCCGCCCGTCTCCGCCTCCCAAAGTGCTGGGATTACAGACTTGAGCCACCGCACCTGGCCGCAGTGTTTTTATTAATGAATTCCGGTAGAGTTTTAACAGCAGGGCACGATTTCCTCCTATGGTGACTCCTGATGACCTCCAAGAAATAATTCCTGAATGTCACGCTTATAAGACATTTAGCTGATTATGGGCTTGTAATAATTAGATGTTTATCCCTAGAAAATATTGCCAACAAAAATTTATTAATAGTGCAAAGGAAGTGCTTCTGCACCTTATTATGTAGATTGTTATTTTATGTTCAACATCATTACAGACGTGTTTTGAGAGGGCTATTGAGATAAATCTCCAAAGACATCTACCATAAACCAGTACTTGGACTTAAAGCCAGTGCTCTCCACATCTCCATGGTAAAGAGCATTCAGGTCAAGAGGTAGAAATGGAAAACCAGGAGGGTGTTTGGTGATTAGTTTGTGAGGTTAGTTGTGTCAAGAGCAAATTAATTTTTTTAATACAGTAAGTCTTAGCAATTTTAAAACCATTCGTACAAAAGAATCAGAGTTAAAATGAAATTCACAGTAGTTTCCATGGGGATTACCGGCAGGTATAATGCATCTTCCAGGGAAAGAAAATGATGGAGGGAAGTAGAATAGGATGGGGAATGGTAGAGAGTCACAGTTGACTTCAGTTGCCACTCGGTGGCATTACTGTCATTGTTTACTCCCGAGCATTTAGATCTAGAGCTAGAAGGGACTCAGAGAAAACAGACCCAAGAAAATCACCAAGGAGTTCGCCCGTGTGTAGGACTTTGAAATGGGCATGTCTCCTTGAAAGTGCCATGTTGGATGTCTCCAGGCATGGATCTTGTCTAGATGGCATTTGCAGTTTTGCATGCTATGCTATTGAAATGTTCCAGCTAATGAATGTCTTCCACTGCCTGCCTGTGCGTGTCAGGTAATGCATCTTTTTTCACAGAAGGACTGAATCCAGAGAGTTTCTTGAAGAAAATTTAAAAGCTGGTGATATCTGCATAGCTGCTTTATTTTATTTTATTTTATTTTTTGAGATGGAGTCTAGCTCTTTCGGCCAGGCCGGAGTGCAGTGGCATGATCTTGGCTCACTGCAGCCTTTGCCTCCCAGATTCAAGCGATTCTCCTGCCTCAGCCTCTCGTGTAGCTGGCATTACAGGTGTGCACCACTTGGCTGATTTTTTTGTAGTTTTAGTGGAGACAGGGTTTCGCCATGTTGGCCAGGCTGCTCTTAAGCTCCTGACCCCAAGTGATTTGCCCACCTCAGCCTCCCAAAGTGCTGGGATTACAGGAATGAGTCACTGTGCCCGGCCTGCTTTAGTTTATTTGGATGGTGACTGTAACTTTTAACATATTAATACTGAACGACTAAATATACTATGTATGCTGAAGGATGCTAGATTTTTCTAAGTCGGAATCTGACAACTTTCTCAATTAGCTGCTGTTTGTCAGTCCTTTGTGAACAAAAATACTAGTGTACCTCATGTTGAGGAAACGATAGGTGAAATGAGATTTATTTAATCATACCAGGTATTTTAAACAGCAAGCTCTTTTTTTTGGCAAGCTCTTAATGTTATTTAAAACATAATTTGTCATTTACATCTTTTCAGCATACATGTAGTATATTTCTTAGTCATGTAATTCGTAAAATAGATTTTAGAGTTGAAAGGAACTTAAGAGGTCCCTTCTAAATGTGTAGACCTTCTAAATAGTGTAGAAATTTTCCTCCACCATGTATCTGCTGAAGGATATTGTCTGTGGCCATGCACTTGGCGCCTTTCAAGGCAGCCAATTCTAAGGGATAACATTTCTTATTGAAAAATGCTCTGTTGGCCTGATTGTTGCTGCATTTTCCCCCTTAATTCATGTTTGCCATTTAGCAACACAGGCCAAGTATGTTCCCCTTCATTCATGATGCTCAGTTCTTAAAGCTGAGAACCTGATGGTTAAGGCAGCACGGTGAAATTGCCGACTACTTGCCAGACAAGTGGATTTGAACGAGCCTTTGCTGGTTTCTGTCCTTGCTCTTTTCTGTCCTTGGCCCGAGGGATTTAGAATCCGGCAGACTGCAACTCTCCTCTTGCAACCTTCCTCCCTATCTCCCCTGTCCATTTACAGATGAGCACCTCGAGATACCACAAGCTTAAATGTCTTGCCTAAAGCCACACACATTGCCTTGGAGCTTAGTGAGTTTTGTATTAGGTATTATCAGTGATTTAGAGCTGATTTAGAGTATATAAGAGGTTATATGCAAATGCTGTGCCATTTCTTATCAGGGACTTAAGCATCCTTGGATTTTGGTATCCGCAGGGGTCCTGTAACTAATCCCTCCCGGACACGGAGGGACAGTGGTACCTCTGAAGGCTGTTGGAGGATAAAGCTCTAACTCAAGAGCCATGGATGTAGTGGTAACTCAGCAGCAGTCTCTTTCCCAAAGGCCTCTTTGCAGGAGGGAGGGCAGTGCTCATCTTAATTTTCTGGTTTCTTTCGTAGATTCACCATCATTCCTCAGGAGATCAGTTGATTAATTAACAAATGATTGCCTGGGTGAGGTGGCTCACACCTGTAATCCCAACACTTTGGGAGGCTGAGGCAGGAGGATCATTTGAGCCCAGGAGTTCAAGACCAGCCTGGGCGACAAAGCAAAACCCCCATCTCTACCAAAAAAAAAAAAAAAAAAAAAAAAAAAAAAAATTAGGAGACTGTTGTAGTGCATGCCTATAGTTCCAGCTGCTCAGGAGGCTGAGGTGGGAGGATTGGTTGAGCTTGGGAGTTTGAGACTGCAGTGATTGCACCACTGTATTCTAGCCTGGGTGACAGAGTGAGACCCTGTCTCTAAAAAATAAAAATTATCCAAATGTCTAATGAGCATCTACTGTATACCTGGTGCTGCGCTGTGAGGATGTCCTCTAAGAGCCCCCTGTCCAGGGAGAGAGATGTTGTATAAAATGTTTGCAAAGGTGGAAATGGAGTAGGAGACACATATATGAGGATATGGGGCTGCAGGGAAGGCCATCTTAACTCCTCTCAGCCTGATGGTGAGTTAGAGACCAGCCAGGGAAATTGACATCTGAGGCAGTGCTGGCTGAGTCCACCAGGGGAAGAGGAAGGTGGAGGGAAGGGGCTTGAAGGACTGAGTATAGAGTCCTTTGTCACACAGGAAAATGTTCCTGCTTTGTGAGCAGGCAGGGGTGTTCGAAGGTTCCAAAGCCGGGAAATGACATAAGACCACTGAAGGCCAGGTGTGGTGGCTCACGCCTGTAATCCCAGAACTTTGGGAGGCCAAAGCGGGTGGATCACGAGATCAGGAGTTTGAGACCAGCCTGGCCAACATGGTGAAACTCCGTCTCCACAAAGATACAAAAAAAAAAAAAAAAATTAACCAGATGTAGTGCCATGTGCCTGTAATCCCAGTTACTCAGGAGGCTGAGGCAGGAGAATCTCTTGAACCTGGGAGGTGGAGGTTGCAGTGAGCCGAGATTGCGCCTTTGCACTCCAGCCTGGGTGACAGGGCGAGACTCTGTCTCAAAAAAAAAAAAAAAAAAAAAAAAAAAGACTACTGAAAATACTTGGAAATAGTCTCCTTAATTTTTTTTCTTCCACCAATGGTGGAATTCAGAGGGAGGAGGCTTCTAATTTTCTGCTCACAATGTTGTTCCTTCATTAGTTTTAAGATTCTTCTGTTGTGAAAGACCAAGAAAACATGTGATTAGTTAATAGGAGCTATATTCTATCTGTAGCTTATCTTTTCCTGGCCCCAAATATAGCTTAAAACCTTGCTCTTCTTCCTCTGCTTACTAAAAAAAAAAAAAAAAGAAAAAAAAAATTGTTCAAGAACTTCAGCTAATTCTGGATTTGTCTTCTGACAAAGTTCCCTGTGGTTCATACCACATTTTTGTTTCCTCCTTGGCCTTGTGCTGGCCCCTAAAGTGTATAGATCTGCTGTTTTAAAAACTGAGCTCCACAGCCAGTCAGATTTATTGTTTCAGATCATGCCATTCTGTCTTTCTCAGATTGTCATATGTTCGTGTCTCCTGTGCCACATAAACAGTAATCCTCTTGTAGGTGTCTGAGGTATATTTTTCTTGGACTTGTCAAAATTAGTTCTCTAGAGCTTAGAGATGGTGTCCTGCTGGATTTATTGCTCCCTTGTCTTCTTATTACTAGTTCCAAAATTATATTCTCACTTTCTTCCAGGGTTCTTGGCTGCCTAACTGATCAATTCTTTTTTGATCAGAGTTACGGATGAATTTTATTGGCTTCATGCTTTTCCAAAATTTCAACCGTGAGCCTATAGCATTGTATATATAAATTTTTAGTAGAGACGAGGTCTTGCTGTGTTGCTCAGGCTGATCTCGAACTCCTGAGCTCAAATGATCCTTCTGCCTTGGCCTCTCAAAGTTGTGGGATTACAGGTGTAAGCCACCATGCCTGGTAATGTATCACTTTGGAAAATGAACAAAGTTATTCATTGAAAAGCATGAAGGTGGTGAGGATGATAGCTTTGCTTATTGCTTCTTGAGATGTGGGTCAAGAGTTCTTATGATATGTCTTTTAAATTATAGAATAATACCTACAGATTTCTGTTTACATCTTGATTCTGTACAAATTTGTGTGGTTAAAAACTGAGAGAGTTCCCTCCACTTCTTTGGTTTCTCTAGACAGTAAGTGACAAACTCTCATAGCAATACTTCATCTACTTTGCTTTCCTTTATATTTGCACCCAATTCCCTTCATTCTCTCACACATATATCTCTTGTGGTAGATTGTTTGGACGAAGGGCACCTTGAACTGGCGGCCTGCCTGCCCAGGCTTGGTCCTGTAAGGAGACTTGTCCTTTCTTTTTGTTTGTGTTTTGAGATAGGGTCTTGCTCTGATGTCCAGGCTGGAGTGCAGTCGTGCATCACAGCTCACTGCAGCCTCAAACTCCTGGGCTAAAGCCAGTCCTCCTGTCTCAGCCTCTAAAGATGGGACTACCGGCACACACTACTATACCTGGCTAGTTTTTTTGTGGAGATGAGGTCCCGCTTTGTTGCCCAGGCTGGTCTCAACTCCTGACCTCAAGCATTCCTCCTGCTTCAGCCTCCCAAACTGTTGGGATTATAGGTGTGAGCCACCATGCCTGGCTGATTTGTTCTTTTTGGTGGTCAATCTGGGTTCAATAACACGTAAATTTAGAGTGCTGCTGTATTCTGAGCAGCTGCTCTGTCATATGAACTTGAAATGTTGGGTTCTATGCTGTTTCTATGTTGTGTAAGTCTCCAAATTGAAAGGATTTGTGACTAAAAAATCTCCACTTTTGCTCATGTTTATTGTTTCCTCTGTTTGGCACTTGTTTTCAAAGCAGTGACTTTCAGAGCACAACTGAGAAACCTTGAGTGTTGATGTTAATCCTCCACTGGGTTCTACTATTCCGTACATCTTCATAACTAGGTAAACTTCCAGGAGTCACTGAAATTTGGTGTCTGTAAATGAAAAAGTATATCAAATACAGATACCAGTGAAATTGCTAGATTTCATTGATGATTTCAGTTCAGTATTCTAAAGTCTGGATGTCACTTAGTACTTGGCAGGATTGCAAAGCAATGACATATGTGCATGCAGGTAGTTCTAATTCAAGCCGATTGTGAGAAGGATGTTTTATTGGTATAAGATCAGTGTAGTGTTGAGTTGGTTGTGGTTTTCAATTGCTGTTTTTGTTTTAAATTATAAATTAATTTATTTGTCTTTATCATCAGTTTACAGTTGCATTGTATCATTTGCATTTAACTTATACTAATTCAAGTCTAAATGTTTGCTTAAAAATAATTAGCAATATATATTTTTTTCATGCAACGTCTCCTTAAATACAGAAATGCGTTTCTTCTGGTATTCAACTGTAGAAACAGCAATCTCTTCTAACGCTGCAGGAAAATTGCCAGGGTTAGGCTTTGTGAAAGGTAATGCAGCACTCAGAAAACCACATGTGCTTACTGTGTGTGCTATTTAAGTAATTTTCAAGGATAATTTTGTCTTAACCTTAGCCTTGATTTTAGAAGCCAAGCTTTGCCTAAAAGGGGACTCCATGCAGTTGTGAGTTCTTTGGCCAACTCTACAGGATGTAGTGCTGTGTTTTTAGCATCAACACTGCTTGGAGTTATAATTTCCTAATAATGAAAATTGAAGTCAGGTATGTTTTGCTGTTAAAATATGAATCATTTGTGACTGTTTCTAAATAGGTGTGTATTTTCTCCCCTCTTGTTTACGTGGTGATAGTTCATTTTTATCACTGAGTTTGTTCTAGTGGAAAGTAGTGATGGGTGAGAAATGTGGACTGTGTTCAGTAACTTGGAGAGCCACTGGCTTAAAGTAAAGCACATTTTATTTCCCAGAGGTGGGAGTCCTTGGGGGTAGTGATATGTTGGTTTACTTCTGAACATTTATCCAACTGATCAGTGATGGAATTAAGTCTCTGTTATTCTTTCATATTATGAAAGCTTCTAATTGAACATGCAAAGCACTTATGAGGCACTTTGACTCCATCAAATTTATGAGAAGAACGTTAAGTGCCCCGTGGATGTTTGCTCAAAGGACCCAAGTGGGCAGTTCACAAAGGAGGGAATTAATTGGTAAAAAGCTGCAGAAAAGCACTCAATAAACCTAGTCTTCAGTGCTTTTCTCAAAATTTAAAATATTATCCTATATCCTGTTAAATTGGCAAAACCAAAAATGATTAACGTACCTGACACTGCAAAGTCCCAGTGGCCGGGTGCATTTTGATGTTGGTGATTTTGTGTAAAAGACTGCATCTTCTCAGAACAGCAATTTGGCATGATTATCAGGATCTACAAAAATGTTCATGCCCTTGCAGTCCTCTGTAATACTAGTTATCCCTAGGGAATTGAAATTATGGGTAAAGAGATTCAGTCCTACATTTTTAAATTTCTGAAGCCATTAGAATAACTTCAGAAGTTCAACAACAGGAAAATGGTGCAATCAGCCACTTCACTATTATTCATTAGAGTTTATTCATTAGAAGAAACAACATGCAGCCGTTTAATGGCTATAGAGACTATATAGCAGAGTGAAGCATGGTTATAATAGGCCAAGTGAAAAAAGGTAAAACATTAAATGAACACTGATGAGAACAAGGTTAAACATGTTATAACTAACATAATACCTAATTGTTATTAGTTGTGGGGTAAGCGTTTATAGATGTATTTTCTTTTTTTTGTTTGTTTATAATTAAATTCCTCATCAAAGTAAAGAGAACATTAAAGAATTAGATAAGGCTATGGTAGGATGAAAATGAGATGCTGGGATGACTTTGTTTTAAATCCAAGGAGATGTGTCAGCTGTTTTTGGTGTGTCGCGTGGTTCTACAAACTGCTCATTTGCTGTGTAAATGGATATAGCTTTCCAAGATGCCTGGGTATGAATGAGAAGTAATTTTGGTAAATTAACACGTTAAGGCCATATTTTAAAGTTCAGATTCCATCTGCTGAATGTTCTGTATTTGCAAAGGTATTTATTACAGGCTTTCTTGCTCCATTAAGAATACAAGCTATAGAACCATGTAGAAATAGATTTTTTTTTTTTTTTTTTTGAGATGGAGTCTTGCTGTATCACCCAGGTTGGAGTGCAGTGGCGCGATCTTGGCTCACTGCAACCTCTGCCTCTTGGGTTCAAGCAATTCTCCTGCCTCAGTCTCCTGGGTAGCTGGAATTACAGGTGCCCACTACCACACCTGGCTAATTTTTTTCTATTTTTAGCAGAGATGGGGTTTCTCCATCTTGGCCAGGCTGGTCTCAAACTCCTGAGGTCAAGTGATCCGCCCACCTCAGCCTCCCAAAGTGCTGGGATTACAGGTGTGAGTCTCTGCACCTGGCCTATATTCCTCATTTTAAAGCTTTGGATCATTTTTATTTACTTTGATTTCAAAGGTACTGTCTTATGTTTGATATTGTCAGTTGATATCAACATTAAAAACAGGTTTACAATTGGTAACAAGAAAATAACTTTTATTTGAGGAATACAAGTCCTTTTATTTTTTATTTATTTTTGAGACAGAGTCTCGCTCTGTCGCCCACGCTGAAGTGCAGTGGTGCCATCTCGGTTCAAGTGATTTTCTCCTGCCTCAACTTCCTGAGTAGCTGAGGTTACAGGCGACCGCTACCATGCCTTGCTAATTTTTTGTATTTTTAGTAGAGACGGGCTTTCACTATGTTGGCCAGGCTGATCTCAAACTCCTGAGCTCAAGTGATCCACCTGCCTCATCCTCTCAAAGTGCTGGAATTACAAGCGTGAGCCACTGTAACCGGCTTCAAGTTCTTTTGATGATCAGGCCCAGAGAGACATTAAAATGAGAGCAGTAACACCTTACTTCCCACTTTAGCTATGTAGTCTCTTTTATTTACTAATTTTTTGAGACATGGTCTTCCTCTTGTCACCCAGATTGGAGTGCGGTGGCATGATCAGATCATATAGCTCACTGCAGCCTTGAACACCTGGGCTCAGGCTGTCCTCTTGCCTGGACTCCCTGAGTAGCTGTGACTACAGGCATGTGCCACCATGCATGGCTTACATATTTGTCTCTTGAAACTGCTTGCTATTGCCACAAGTAGGTATAAATTAACCTTTTAATGACACTATAACCCACACCCTGTAGCTGTAGTGTATGGCAAATCACTAATCTATGTTATTTTTGTAAAGTAGTGAAAATTCTTCACAACTGTGTGTCAGTCCACTGTCTGTCCCCCTCTTTCACCTTTAAAAATCCACGTTTTTTTTTTTTTTTTTTTTTGAGACAGTGTCTCACTGTCAACCAGGCTGGAGTGCAGTGGCATCATCTTGGCTTAGTGCAACCTCTGCCTTCAGGCTCAAGCAATCCTCCTGCCTCAGCCTTCTGAGTTGCTGGGACTACAGGGATGCACCACCATGCTTGGCTAGTTTTTGTATTTTTTTGTGGAGACTGTGTTTTACCATGTTGCCCAGGCTGGTCTTGAACTCTTGGGCTCAAGCAATCTGCCTGCCTCGGCCTCCTGAATGCTGGGTTTACAGGTGTGAGCCACCTTGCCTGGCCTAAAAATCCACTTGTAACTGCTGCTTCTTGGAGTATTATTCAGGGCAGCTTGAATCTATGCTTCTGGGTTGCAATCCTCAAGCTTGGCTCAAATAAACTCTTGACTTATATTAATTTTGCCCTAGCTTCCTTTAGGTTGACAATATATAATTGTGTATCATATACACAAGCATGTGTTGATGTATGCTTTAAAAAAGTGTGTAGTGTTTGCTGCATTTCCTACGTGTACACCTCTTTCAAAGATACCTATTCCTCATTAAGTAACTAAGATCACATGTTTTTGGTAGTGAATTTTCTACATTTTTGTTTGCATTTAATATGTGTGCTTTATGGCAAGTGTTATGGATTATGTTATGCTTTATGGCAAGTGTGTGCTTATGGCAAGAGTCCAAAGGCATGCTGGTCATTCACAGTATAGTGATGCTTTTTCATTTAAATTTGCATCTTCTAAAGAACCTCATAAGTAAATGAAATTTGCTTTTTGGGGAATGGGAAAAAGAAATGGGTGAGGAGGTAAATTCTGCTTAGAGCTGATTCTTTACTGAGTTTCTGCAACTCTTCTATTTTCTTTTTTTTTTTTTGAGACGGAGTCTCACTCTGTCGCTCAGCCCGGAGTGCAGTGGCCGGATCTCAGCTCACTGCAAGCTCCGCCTCCCGGGTTCCCGCCATTCTCCTGCCTCAGCCTACCGAGTAGCTGGGACTACAGGCGCCCGCCACCTCGCCTGGCTAGTTTTTTGTATTTTTTTAGTAGAGACGGGGTTTCACCGTGTTAGCCAGGATGGTCTCGATCTCCTGACCTCGTGATCCGCCCGTCTCGGCCTCCCAAAGTGCTGGGATTACAGGCTTGAGCCACTGCGCCCGGCCTAACTCTTCTATTTTCATTTGGGAACTTTAGTTCTATGCTTACTGGAGTCTCTTTGTATGAGAAATGGATCAAAGCAAAAGGAAACCGCCATCCATTTATTCAACAAATATTTGTTGGTCACTTACTACATCCCAGGTACTTTGTGAGACCTTTACAGATACATGGTGTCCCAGCACTTACATATTTTAGAGGCTGTTTTAGGAAGTAAGATTCATCTCTGCTTTTGGAATAAAATAATTGGCATTGCCCTAAGTTTTAGAAATTAGTGAGAGTTATACTTGTTTTGCAAATGTAACATTTGGTAGAAAAAATCGTGTTGAGGGATCTCGTTTTCCTTTTTCATCCAGAAAAGAAATAATTTCCTAATATTTGGGTGGGGGTGTTAGCACCAACTCAGAAGACATTCCTTTTGTTGCAGGGTTAGCCAGTCATTACTCACTCCCTGATGTATTTGTTGATCCCCTCCTGGGTTTGCTGTTATAAAACGTTTCAAAACATAGTCATTACCGTGACGGAACCTATGGTGGCTCCCTAATAGTACAAGAGAAGAAAGCTGAGTGAATGTCAGCGAACATGAATTCTCCCAGGAGTTTTGGGACACGGAGAGCCCTGTGGTTTTGTATGCTCAAAGGAGGTTCCCTGGAGGAAGCAGGCCTTGGTCTTGAAGATTGAACTCTCTTTGGGTAACAAACTGCAGGTCAGACAACAAGCTTGAGCAACCTCGAATATGCAGGTTCGAGTGAACTACAGTTTGCGAGTGGCTCAGAGGGTAGGTGTTGGGAGTCATGGAAAGGCAGGTAGGAGAGGTTGTGAGGCTGATGTCACATGCACATTTAGAAATGCTCCCTTATTCTCTTTCTCTTTTTTGGGACATGATCTCACTCTGTTGCCCAGGTTGGAGTGCAGTGTCTCAGTATAACACACTGCATCCTTGAACTCCTGGGAGCAACAAGCAATCCTCCTGCCTCAGCCTCCCAAGTGGCCAGGACTGGGGTGCATGCCACCACACGTGGCTAATTAAAAAAACTTTTTTTTTTTTTTTTTTTTTTTTTTTTTTTTTTTTTTTGAGAAATGAAGGTTCTCACTATGTTGTTCAGGCTGATCTCAAACTCCCCGCCTCAAGTGGTCCTACCACCTTGGCTTCCCAAAGCCCTGTGATAACAGGTGTGAGTCCCTGCACCTGGCCCCCCTATTCTCTAAGAAATGGGGACCCAGTGAAGTTTTCAACAGATGACATTTCTGATGATATTTTAGGAAGATATTTTAAGATGACGATGCTGGCAGGGATCTGCAGGATGGATTTAATTTGGAGAGGTGGGAGACAGGCAGGCTGTCTGCAGTGCTGAATAGAAGTACACTTGCATGGCATAGGTAGTGAAGTGATGAGCGTCTGAACAAAGATGCTAGTGGGACTCAAAAGAACATGCAAGAGACGTGGATGCTTCTTTGAGAAGGAGAAGGCAAAAATGCAGTTTAGACTGGAGGCAGGCAGAAGAAGGGTAAGAGGAACAGTGACAGGCTTAAACATTTCTTTTTGGGCTGGTGCAAGAAGGGAGAAAGGAAGTAGTGTATTGGAGGTCGTCTGGCAAGGTATGAGGGTTCAGGGAGGATTTTACTATACAGCGTCTTCTTTTAGAAAGGTTTGGATGTTATTCATGGTAGAGAACTTTTGTGCCAGTCTTCAGCTACCCTTTGAGCTGAGTTCTGTTTTTCTCATCACTAGCATTTCCCATTCTTTATGTTTCTTTTCCTTTCTTTCCTGAGAAAAGGGCACAAAAACCTTAAAGATGTTAAACAGTCAAGAATTACAGATGACTGTTTGAAAAATCACAGTACAGTGAGGAAGACAGATCTGTCATCTAGTAAGAATCTTTCCTCCATTTTTCTCACTCATTAATAACTCAACATTATAGCTCAGCGATCATCTTTGTAACTTGCACATGAATTTGCTTATCTAAACTGTGGACTTAACCTGGAACTTTCCTGAAACTTCAAAGTATTAGAATGATCTCCTTTATGATAATCACATCTTATTATTTTTTTGGAACAGCCCTGATTTGAAGTCAGGGGATACTTTCAGGCCCCATACATTCGTAGTTTTAGTGTGCAAAATTTGTCATTTGGATATTACAGTAAGGTAATGTTGGGTTTTTATCACTGCTGCATTTGAGAGGCCTGGTTTTAACTGGTTTACTCTTGATATTTTATGGAAGGCTTTTGTTTTTAATGCCATACTTTTCTACAGCCATGCTGCTCAAACACATGTCCCTGGGGGATCCTGTAATTATGCAGATTCTGATTCAGGAGACCTGGGGTGAGTCTTAAGAGTCTACATTTCAGACAAGTTCCCAGGGATGCTGATGCCTCTGGACTGTTAAGGACCAGGAGTAGGGAACTCTGCAGAAAGTAATTTCTACTTAAATTACAGACTTTGAAGTTAATTACTGTAGGGAAGGAACTTCAGTGCACCTGGTTTTTAGCGTTATGTTAATATAGCTGTGAGAGCAGATTTTGTTTGCTCTTTGCTTTCCCTATTGCTGAGACATCAAAAAGAGTACTCTTCTCCCTTTCTTGAGCTTGCATTATAGAAATATTAATGTTTTTGAAAACACCTTATTAGAATAAACTTGACATTTGAATAGTGTTGTGTACTTTTTAATGTTAAAGAAACCCACACAGTTTAATACTAGCTGCAAAATACAGTGTGTTTCCAAATGACTTTTGGCAAGAGTATGTAATTCAGAGTAGTTTATAGAAAATTAGCGAGGTTTATTTTAATAGCTTCCAAAAAATGCCTTCCTTTTGTTTTGAATCATGAAAACACAGTAAAATAAAATATTCTGCAAAACGTTTTGGAATGGGTTAGTGAAATTTAAAATATAAATGTGTATCTATCACATTTGGTGCCAACTGATTTGAAACAAAAGTAGTTGAAGCTGCTTCAGAAGGTAATTGTGGGTAGAGAATGAAATTTTCCTTTCTTTGGGAGATTGCCTCCTGGTTATATATCTCTTTTAAAGAAGGATCTGTAAATATGCATTTTAAATAAAGGGAATATGGAGAAATCAATTAAAAAATCAGGTCAAGTAAGCATTACGTTAGTCTGCTTTTCAACATTCATTCTCATTGTGTTGTCTGTGCTTTTTGGAACGTTTCACCCTGTTTATTGCTTTATTACTAACACTTAAGGTACTTTATGTATTTTAAAAAGTATTTTGTAGGCTGGGCATGGTGGCTCATGCCTGTAATCCCAGCACTTTTGGAGGCTGAGGTGAATGGATTGCTTGAGTAAAGGAGTTTGAGATCAGCCTGGGCAACATGGTGAAACCCTATCTTCACCTCTTGCCCACCAAAAACAAGTAAATAAAAATTAGCCAGGTGTGGCGTTGCACACGTGGAGACGCAGCTACTTGGGAGGCTGAGATGGGAGGACTGCTTGAGCCTGGGAGGTCGAGACTGCAGTGAGTTGTGATTGTGCCACTGTACTCCTGCCTGACAGAATGAAACTCCATCTCAAAAAAATAAATACATAAAAATAAAAGTATTGGTAGACTACCTTCCAAAGGCTGGCCTGATTAAGCTTATTGATTCCTGCTTTTTATTAAGAATTCTTAAGGATGTGTGTGTTGAAACTCAAACTATATCCTCAATATGTGGAGTTGTTAGGTCCATTTCTGAATATTAAATCTAACATTTTTAAGCTCTGTTAAAATAATCACCTGGATTATTTTCCATTCACATTTTTAATATAATTGAGTCAGGGCACCACTTTTGCCAAGTTAAGTAAAATTTCCTTTGTTCAGAGATGTAGTGTGGGCGTCTATTTGTCTTGGCTGTTTTAAGTAGTTACTTGCTCAAGTTGCATGCCATGAACCCTTCACAGCAGCAACAGCAAAGCCATATACATAATATGCATGTCAGTTGTTTAATGTAGTGAAAATACTCCTTGCACCCTTGTTCCCTTAGCATTGACAGCTGTGATGAGCCCAGACTGCACTGCCTTTGCCTGCCAGCTCCTTTAGCAAATGCTTCAGTAGCAGATGTGGGAGATTTTGCCATGACGGGTAGAGTTTCAGAGAGATTAGCTGACTTGAGAGGGTGGGCTTCAAACCTGCTAATGTGCCCTGTGCAAGACTTTTATATACAGGGCTTGTGTTTATATCCAGCTGTACTTAGTTGGTTTGTTCAGTCAATTTCAATGGGCTTGAGTGTCTTATTTTGTGCCGGACGTTATAATCCAGTGTGAGTTGACCTTGGATTTTCTTTTCCCTCTTCTCCTCTCCTCTCTCCTCTCCTCTTCTTTCTCTTTGCTCTCCTCACCTCCCCTCCCCTCTCCTTTCCTCTCCTCTCCTCTCTTCTCCTCTTTTTTTTTTTTTTTTTTTTTTGGACAAATTTTAGCTCTTGTACCCCAGGCTGGAGTGCAGTGGCACAGTCTCAGCTCATTGCAACCTCCGCCTCCTGGGTTCAAGCAGTTCTCCTGCTTCAGCCTCCCGAGTAGCTGGGATTACAGGTATGCACCACCATGTCCAGCTAATTTTTTTGTATTCTTAGTAGAGACGGGGTTTCACCATGTCAGTCAGGCTGGTCTTGAACTCCTGACCTTAGGTGATCTGCCCGCCTTGTCCTCCCAAAGTGCTGGGATTATAGGCGTGAGCCACCGTGCCCGGTGAGCTTGGGTTTTCTGCTATAGAACTGACCAGGGCATTCTGGATTTGTGAGTGAAAACAGAAATCC
The DNA here is from genome assembly GCF_007565055.1 of Rhinopithecus roxellana. Lineage (NCBI taxonomy): Eukaryota > Metazoa > Chordata > Mammalia > Primates > Cercopithecidae > Rhinopithecus > Rhinopithecus roxellana. Next base: position 56,461,054 of record NC_044559.1, on the reverse strand, counting down.
ATGGAGGGGTGCATCTTGCATTCTGCTTGTCACGTGAGATGAATGTAGGCCGCTCTACCTTCCAGACTGCAGAAGTTCCTTGGTATTTACCTTTGTGAAAGGGATCCACGAATGACTTCTTATCCCTGCCAGGGGTTGATGGAAGTTGTTTCCAGGTGTGACCCATCTTCATTGGCTTATCCTAGCGAGCTGTTAGGAAAAAGTACCATTTTAACTTGCTGTATTCCTCTGAAGCTCCAGAAAACAAGGTCTGAGCTCACTCTGTTGAAAAACTCCTTTGTTTCTACCTAAAAGCACAGGATGTTCATTTCTATCAGATCAGTTCTTTTCTGTGTACCAGCCTGAACATGTGTGTGTCTTTGTCTAAGCACCTATTGCTTCATAAGATACACCACCAAATTGAAAAAAGTTAGTGACAACTGTTCTTGGCTGGCATCTAAACCAGACACCAAAGAATAGCAAGCAAGTAATTTTGTAAGACTAGGTTGGGCTGACTGACTTTATTTTTCTTCCTCAGTTTTGTGTAACTTTTCTGTTTTAACAAACTGTTTCGCATTAACGTGCGGATAGAAATATGCTGCTAATGACAGAGTCATGATCTTGATGATGGTGATGATAACTGTAGCCTGCCTCCCTTCACTCTTCACTCCCCATGTGCCAGGCACTATGCTACATGTGGGACCCTTTTAATCTCATAGTGATCCTGTGTAGGGGGCATGGTTGTTGCTGTTACCTCAGATGAAGTGGGGAGGCTGAGCAATGTTGAGTCAAACCACAGGTATAGGCAGAGCCATGTTCTGAGCTGCACCGTCTTCCTTCCTTCTGTAACCACTGTGCCCAGCGCTTTTGGCATCACCAGCTCTTTGAACATATTTGCTTTCAAAAGCCAGAACATTTTAATCAAGGGAATGTAAACTTTTAAAAGACATTATGAATTTACTTTTTGTACAGTTTCCTGATGAAAATCACAAGGGCTTGCATGTTTTCAAATGACAAATTTTAATACTAGATTAGTATTCTTCCTTCCCTCTGTCTCTCCCTCTTTCCCTTTCTCTCTTCCGTCACAGGGAGTTCTGCAGCTCCATTGCAGAACAACCCCATAGACTTTTAGGGTTTTGAGTTCCCAGAGGAACATCTCATAGCCTCCCCAAATCCAATGATGTCAGACCTTAAAGATCACAGGGCCCAGGGCTGGCAAATCCATGGCCTTATTTTGCTTTCCAGCTTTCGGGTCTATGGTGGAGACTGAGAATGGGGCACATTCCTGTCTGGAGTCTTGGAATCTCTACATCACTGCAGGTGATACCCCTAGGAAACTGGAACTTATGAGACAGTTTATCTGCCCTTCCTATTTACTCTCAAAGCACAAGTTCTCGATTAGGTTCCTGTGGTGCGTGGTGGGAGAGTCATCTGTCCAAGGCCACATACCTCATTAAGTGGCAGGTGAGTCTTGACTGCAAGGCTAGTGTTTTCTGCTCTTCCGGGACACCTTGATTTTCTCAGAATGCAGGTCCAGTGCAAGAGTCTTCTGCTCAGAAATGCCCATGGCTCCCTTTCACTTACACATAGTTCTTCCTGACCCTCAGGACCTCTGGGATGAAAAGTCTGGGTGCAAGTTACTTCATCACATCCAGATAACTCTTTTATGTGCAGGGTGTTTGGTTGGAGGCACGGCCCTCAAGGCATTTACAGGCTAGCTGAGGGCTGGAGGTGTCATATCCATTTAAGAATGCTTAGAATACCAGGCAAAAAGTGATAGTTTTAATCAGCAGTAGAAAGTGCTTTTGCAGTTCAAAGGTGTGAGAGTTGATCATGGATTGGCCATAACCAGGAAAGACTTTTGGGAGGAGATAGCATTGACTAGATCTTCATAGAAGGACAGATGTGTGGGCATGGTGACTGGAACAGCATGAAGGGATGATTTGTGTCTAAGGAGCAGGAAGCATTTGGCTGGGTGATGTGGACTGAGAGCAGAAGATAAGGCTGGGAAATGACTGTCATGGAGGGTCTTGGATGAAGGGCCATCAGCTGATACTGAGGAAGTCATTGGGAGCTAGTGAAAATTTTTGAGCAGGGAAATTGTTTAGGTCTGTATTTTAACCAGATGGAGGTGGTTTGATGGTAAGGGTGTACTAGAGAAGGGAACCCCCACATTCTGAATTAATGTCACTTAGGAAGGGATCCCTTGTAAGTATGAAATGGTTATAATTGTGTGTGTGTGTGTGTGTGTGTGAATTTGAGAAAAATATAACTGAAGAACACTAGGTATGGTTTTCTTTCTTTCTTTTTTTTTTTTTTTTAAAGACATGGTCTCTCTCTCTCTGTTGCCCAGGCTGGTGTGCAGTAGCGTGATCACAGTCACTGAAGCCTTGACCTCCTGGGCTCAAGTGATCCTCCCACTTCAGCCTCCTGAGTAGCTGTGACTACAGGCACGTGCCACTGTGTGCCCAGCTAATTTTTGTATTTTTTATGGAGACAGGGTTTTGCCGTGTTGCCCAGGCTGGTGTCAGACTCCTGGACTCAAGTGATCCACCTGCCTCAAGTGCTGGGAAGTATAGTTTTAGACAAAGAAAAAATTTTACAGTAATGATTTTCGCCTGGATAGGATAAATGGGAGGAGGTGGGATAAATTCAGGGCTGACTGCATTTTTGGCAGTGCTGATTTGGTGTTCAGTTTTCAGAGGCATTCTGTTAAACCGTTCGGAGGCAGTATTTTAAGTGAGAATGTGGCTATAGGGGTGGGCAGATAACCTTGTGACTGATTTGGTCAGGGTGTTGGTAGGCAGCCCTAGCCCTGGTGGTGGCCGTACCGGTGGTGCTTGGTATCCGTGGAGGCCTGCCAGCATCCTGGAAGCTCTGGGGGTTGGCTGTGCCATCAGCCCTGTGCAGACAGCTGCAAAGCATGACTTGGAGCAGAAGGGGCCACCTTGTTTATGTGGAGGGTGAAGGTTTGCTGACAGTGACACCAGCTTGAGATTGAGAGACGGTGGGATAATGGAATTCATTCAGTTTTGGCAGGAGGCAGAAGTCAAGGGAGTTTCTTGATCTGAGCCTTGAAAGGGCAGGTAATGAGCAGAGTATTCTTAGGTGGGCTGAGCGGTAAAGTTTGGGCACTGGGGGTGACATGAACTGGAGTTTGGTGCTGGGAACTGGATATTCACCTCCCATCAGAGCTCTGTCACCATGCCTGGGGTGGAGCTGCACCCTGAGTGCGCTCAGCAGGGCGTGGCATGTGTGCAGGGCTTCAGCCAGGGCTGGCAGCCAAGGACCAAGCCATTTGCCTGGCTCCACCATCCAGAGTGCAGAGAAGAAAAGTGGGCCAGGGCCAATTAAGTTTTCCCTTCTCTTTTCACGCTGCTGTGACACCCTCAGAGTGTTGAGTAATAGGGCTTGTGAAAGGAAAATAAATCTTGGGGGCCCCAAAATCACTAAGCAGGGAAAAGGCAAGCTGGCAACTGCTCGGGGCAAACCTGCCTCCGATAGTATTCAAAGTCACCTCTCTGCTCACGGAGATAAATGCTTATCTGATTGCCTCCTTTGGAGAGGCGAATCAGAAACTCAGAAGAAAGCAACCATTTGTCTCTTACCTACCTATGACCTGGAAGCCCCTCCCCACTTCCAGTTGTCCCACCTTTGCTTCGAGTTGTCCTGCCTTTCCAGACCGAACCAAAGTTCATCTTACATATATTGATTGATGTTTCATGTCTCCCTAAAATGTATTAAACCAAGTTGTACCCTGACCACCTTGGGCACTTGTCATCAGGACCTCCCAAGGCTGTGTCATGGGCGTGCATCCTTAACTTTGGCAAAATAAACTCCCTAAATTGACTGAGACCTGTCTCAGATTTTTGGGGTTCACAGGCTCATGTATGGAGAACTTGGACTGTAGAATATCCTTGGAGCACTTATGTCTAGTTAAGTGATGGACAGACAACATAAGGAGATGTTGGAAAAGCGTTTCAAAGAAGAAAAAGTTGTACATGTTTTTGAAAACAAATTTATGCCTCTCATAGATTAAAATCTCATCACTTAACATTTCATATTTTTATCCCTTTAAAAATCTCTCTCTTTTTTTTTTTTGAGACAGAGTCTCACTGTTACCCAGGTTGGGGTGCAGTGGCACAATCTCGGCCCACTGCAACCACAGCCTCCCGAGTAGCTGGGATTACAAGGGTGCGTCACCATGTCTGGATAATATTTTTGTATTTTACCGTCTCTACTAAAAATACAAAAATATTAGCCCAGTGTGGTGGTGGGTGCCTGTAATCCCAGCTACGCAGGAGGCTGAGGCAGGAGAATCGCATGAACCCAGGAGGCGGAGGTTGCAGTAAGCCAACATCACGCCACTGCTCTCCAGTCTGGGTGACAGAGCAAGACTCCATCTCAAAAAACAAACAAACAAACAGAAGAAAGGCTGTAATTGTATAGTCTCACCAGCATACCAAAGTCATTTTGGAAGTAACCTCTCTTAGCTCAATTAATGAGGTTGAATTAAAAAGTCACAGAGTCATCAGGCTGCTGGGTGGTTCTGAGCACTCTGTGAGGGCCAATCAATAGGATGTGCACCTCCTGAGCTGTGTTCCTCTCTCCCCTGCCCTGAGCAGACTTTTCAGAGGAACATGGCGAGTTCTCAGGCAGCGACGCTTCCCAGCTGCTGTGCCATCAGGTGGCACTCCACCTGCCCCTCTCTATCTCATGATCTTGTTTTATTTTCTTCAGCATGTTTCTTGCTAACTATCTTACGTGTTTGACTTTGTCTCATTGCCTAGAATCCCAGCTCTGTTTTAACAAGCACTTTGTTTTTCTAGTTCATGCTGAATCCCCAGCCTTGGGCCCATAGTAGGTGCTGATTTATATGTTCATTGCATGAACTCCAGAGGGTTTCTGTAGCCTCTGTCTCCAGTTTGCCCCAAGCCACTGTCTCAGGACATCTTTATGAATGACACTGCAGGGGGTCCCTGGTGCTGCAGCTCCTGGTTAGGGATGTGCTGCTTGTGGGACCTCTTCTCCCTGGAATGCCTCCTTCCTTGCTGATTCTGGGTCCGAGGACATGGGGATTCTTTAGGACCTAACTCAATTGCTGGTTTCTTCCACAGAACCTTTCCTAACATCCTAACAGGCTCTAGTGCTTGCCTGTTTGAGCCTCTGAAAGTCATTGTAATTATCTTAAAGATGCTTACACAGTGCTCCTGCATTGTAATTGTGTGCATAGTTGTCTGGCGGTAGGTCCCTTTGAGTCAGGGAGTCCCTTGAATTTTTTCCTCAAAGGCCTTTGTTTTCTATCCCCCTGCTTTTCTTCCTCCTCTGAAAATTTTCTCAACCGCTTTCATCTTAGATCTTGTGGGTTTTTTTTTTTTTTGTCAATTAAGTATTTTTAAAATATTAGAGCTGGTAGGAATCTTGGCTGATGTCTAGTCTCATTAGAATGTGTACCTGTACTGTGGTTTTTCCATTAACTTTTGTCCCAGGAGTTTCGAATCAGCTTTGGGGCTAGTAGCAAATGTAGATAATTGTTTCCTGATTAGGAGTCAGATTTGACACTTCCTTATTGAAATGTTTTGCTGTCTGGGATATGAAGCAGATTGTAGCTTCTGGCAGAGCAGATGTCTGTGTTGAATCAGAGTATTTTAAATCTGCTCTTGTACCTTGAAGTGTTTCCCTTGGCAAATACCCACTTCTGACCTGCTAGTGTCAGCTTTGGGTGATCCCCCCGCATCCCCCATACAGGATTACACAGATCCTTACTAAGAAGTCTGGTAAAATACAAGTAATAAAACATAATTTAATATTGGTTAATCCATGATGCTTTATTCTGATGCAAGTATAATGTGTTGATTGACTTGGTAACCAGTGAATCATTAATAAATGCACAGTTAACATGGACTGTTGATTCATAACACTAAAAGGAGTAATTTCAATAAAATATAGTTTGATTTTTCAGATTCTCTATTGGGGTAGTTCAGAGCACAGACTGTAGGTAGGCTGTCTGGATTTGAAATTCAGCTCTGTGTAATCTTTAGGCAAATTACCTAACATTGCAGTACCTCAGTTTCCTCATCTGTAGAGTGGGGTGTGTGTGTGTAATAATAGTACTTTTAGGATTGAACGAGGATCACATGAGTTAATAAATGAAAAGTGTTGAGAATGTTCCCTGCCTCACAATCCCTGCAGAGATGTTAGCCACTGTAATACTATCATTAAAGTCTCTTTTTCTCCTCTGAGAAATAAGCGCTAAACGCTATCACTGCTCCTGGTTTTAGTACAAAGACTGGAAGAAGCCCACATCTCCCAGTCTCCAATACATCAAGACTATTTTGTGGAACTTAAGGGTTTTTGTCAAGTATTTAACGTCATATGGATAGAGCCTTTTAAAAAGTAAACTTTTGGTTGGGCGCAGTGGTTCACACCTTTCATCCTAGCACTTTGGGAGGCTGAGGCTGGAGGATTGCTTGAGTCCAGAAGTTCAAGACCAGCCCGGGCAACCTAGCGGGACCCCATCTCTGCAAAAATAAAAAAAAAGTCAGGCCTGGTGGCATGTGCCCGTGTTCCTGACCAGTTGGACGACTGAAGTGGGATCACTTGAGCCTGAGAGGTTGAGTCTTCAGTGAGTTGTGATCGTGCTACTGTACTCCAGCCTGGGCGACAGAGTAAGACCTCATCTCTCTCTTCTGTCTCTCTCTCTCTCTCCCCGCTCTTCTCCCCTTCTCCCCCTCTCCCCTTCTCTCTCTCCTTCCCTCCTTCACTCCCTCCCTCTCTCTTTCTCACAAAAAAAAGTAAAGTGGGTTGATAAATGTTTTAGGGTTTTATTTTAGAACCTGAACCTGTTGTAGGAGTGACCTGGGTGACTTTCAGGTTTGGAAACAGCATTAGAGTTTCTATTTATATGATTTTCTTTTTTAAAGACCAGCTTATTTCAATGTCAGTAAAAGTATGGGTGTAAACTAGGGCATCAAAGTAGCTTCGTAGAGTAAAATTGAATGTTCTTTTGTGAGTGTGTTCATATCACATATACCTGTATTTGTATTTAATATATATGTGTTTGTATTTATGTCTATGTTATATTTGTATGTGTGGAAGCACTTTTTCAAATCCCATCCTTGACACATCTTCCTTCCTGGTTCGTTTATCGTGACATACATAATTATTTTGGTGGCTGTACTTTGTTCCTTTAGGACTCATCATTTTCTTAAGTAGAAAGCCATAGCCCTTTCTTTGTAGAAGAACAGTGCACTACAGAACATAAAATACTACAAAAAGATAATGGAAGGCAGGCATTTGTCTTTGCTTAATATTGATTCTCCAGGGTAGTCTGCTCATTTTAATCATCAAGGGAGGAATGCTAGAATCATTTTATGTGAGTTCGTAGAAGAAATAGGCCATTATTTGCCTCTGGAAATCTCCCAGGAATTTTATAACTTGCTATATTTCTAAAATGTTTCACTAATTACTTCTTAGGACTGAAAAATAATCTAATTTGTTTTGTTTTAAACTAGCCTAGATACCAGAATATGTGTATAATTTTTTTTTATGTTTGAAAGATAATAAATCCAAATGGGGATTCCTTTTATTTTCTGAGAGAGTCTCGCTGTGTTACCCAGGCTGGAGTGCCGTGGTATGATTGTGGCTCACTGCAACCTCAGACTCCTGGGTTCAAGTGAGTCTCCTGCCTCAGCCTCCCAAGTAGCTGGGACTACAGGTACACGCAACCACACTGGCTAAGTTTTGTATATTTAGTAGAGATGGATGTTCATCATGTTGGCCAGGCTGGTCTCAAACTCCTGACCTCAAGTGATTTGCCTGCCTCAGCCTCCCAAAGTGCTGGGATAATAAGGCTTAAGTCACTGTGCCTAACCCCTTTTATTTTTTAAGGCTAGGTACTTGAATATATTTGTGTTCCACCCCACCTTTTTTTTTTTGGTTGAACTTTATGTCCAAATAATATTATATGTTCTGTGACAGGATCATATATAAAGAAATATATTAATTATCCAATTTGTCTAATTAATTTAATTTATTTATTGCAGTATAACACATTATCCCCAAACTTAGTGGTTTAAAAAACAGACATTTACTGACACATAGTTTCTGTGGGCCAGGACTTCAGGTGTGTGTTAGTTGGATCTCCACTGCTGTTTCTCTGGGTTGCCGTCATGTGAAGGCTGGAGCAGGGCTGGGCATTCTGCTTCCAAGCGTATTCAGGTGGTTGTTGACCGGAGGTGTCAGCTCCTCATCACATGCAGCTCGTAATCTGAGAGAGAGCCAGTAAGTGCCTAAAACAGAAGGCACATGCTCTTTATAAACTAATTTGGAAGCGACATCCTGTCACTTCTGCTATATTCCATTCATTAGAAGTAGATTGGGGCTGGGCACAGTGCACATGCCTATAATCCCAGCACTTTGGGAGGCTGAGGCGGGCAGATCACTTGAGGTCAGGAGTTCTAGAAAGCCTGGCCAACAAGGTGAAACATCTCTACTAAAAATACAAAAATGAGCCGGACATGGTGGCAGGTGCCTGTAGTCCCAGCTACTCAGGAGGCTGAGGCACAAGAATCACTTGAACCTAGGAGGTGCAGGTTACAGTGAGCAGAGATCCTACCACTGCACTCCAGCCTGGGTGACACAGTGAGACCCTGTCTCAAAACAAACACAAAAAGTAGTAGATTGGGACCAGGCATAATGGCTCATGCCTGTAATCTCAGCACTTTGGGAGGCCAAGGTGGGAGGCTCACTGGAGTCCAGGAGTTGGAGACCAGCTTGGGCAACATAATGAATACTGTTTCTACCCCTGCGCCCGCCAAAAAAAAAAAAAAAGGTAGATTGGGGAGGGTTTACACAGACATGAAAGCCAGAAGATAGGGAGATCATTTTAGAGGCTGCCTCTCCCACATTGAGTTTACTTATACAATATAGTTGGCTAAGACTGGAAGTTTATAAGTTATTGGAAGTTGGCTAAGTTTATACTAAACTCGTTGAAACCTGTATACCTGATGGCAGTGTGAAAGATTTTGACAGGTAAAGTATTGTGCAAATATGAATAAAGAAATTCCACTCCCCAAAAAATGAAGTGGTTTTAGATTCATAAGTGTTCTCAGCTAATATTTAAAGTAGACAGAAATCAGAAAGTGCAGTAGTATGTGCAGAGCTTTTCACATGATATTAAAAATTAAGCTGTAAGACAGTTTCTCTCTTATTCCACATGCGGAATAAAGTGACTTGTAAAATGCCATGGTGGGTGCCTTTATTCAACAGTCCTCTTTCAGTAGTATTTTTACACTAACACGCACATTATGCTGGCTGAAATCCTTGTGTTTAGCATGTCGCCTGCTGAAAATAATTCTGCCTTGGCCTTGGGTGAGGTGCTGTTGAATTGGCTGCCTCAAATTGTCCCTCTCATTTCCTGTTTTATATGAATACTTTTTCTTTGCTCTCTTTTCACTTGCTTAAAATCGTAATGTTTGATTGCTGCGTGTGTCATCCTTCAGTAAAATGTTTGAGATGGAAAGTCCTAGAAGCTTCTTTTTCCCTTTTGCTGATGCGTTGAGTAGATGTTAGTCACTTTTGGAAATACTCTGGGTGGTTCTAGCTAAAATGTGATGTTCTACTTTAGCAAGGCCACTTGTGAAACAGTTCTCAAGAGCACAGTGTATCTAGTAGGTGCTTACTCATTGATTAAGTATTACGTACATTGTTTTTCTTCTAATGTGATAGGACCATTTAGGACCTAAGTTTAAAGATTTACAAGTGTGAATAAAATCTGTTGCAAAACCTATTCTGACCCAGTTTTCTATGACATAGTACATTTCTTTGGTTCCTATTAGAAAAAAAAAAAAAAGAAAAAAAAAAGTGCTTCATATCCAGTGTTCATTGATTTGTATCTATTGTCAGTATTGAGTTTTTTTTTTTTTTTTTTTTTTTTTTTTTTTTGTCTTTTAAAAAAGTTTCAGTGTTGAGTTTTGATTACTGGAAGCCATTTAATTTTGTCTTCATTTATTTTAGTTTTCATTTGTCTTCAGTTCCTATGATACTGTAGCTTTTTCCTCCCGCCTCTTTCTGTTCTTGTGCAGCAGAAATCATCCTCCATGTCATAGCCTTTGTTTGCATAACCTGTTCTGTCTGACACAACTATCTATCATGACCCAATTTAGCCGTTTCGGTCACACCCAGTATAATTTATACCATGGGGGAATTTCCTGTGCTGTTAAACCTTCCTTGTCACCCGTCACCAACTTAAGGAGCTTCCAGGTGTGCCCTTTCATAGGGTGGGCTTGGACTTTTCTAGTTCTTGCATTTTAGGTGGGAGCTGTTCTTAGGAATTTTTTTCTTCTGTGAATGAGTAAAGTGAAATTAATCCAAACTCAGTGCTTCCAGGATTAAAACACATTTCCATATTACACTATCTGTAAGTTGAAGGGCCTTATGCTTGAGTGCCCCAACTAGAAAATGACTCATCATGAGGTGTCCTTCTGTAGAGAGTGTGATGTGATAGAGGAAGAAGGAAATTGTGGGCGACACAGTGACTTCCCAGTGACAGTTCACTTGCCTCTCCTAATATCTTTCATTCCAAAGCTGCTCTTCTGCAGATGGCTTTCAGACATAGTGTGGTGGAGTGGAAAGACTTTGGAATAATGCTCTGCCACTTTCTAGCTGTGTTATCTGGAAAAATTGCTTACCTCTCCCTGAACCGTGGTTTCCTTATCTATAAAATGGGGAGCATACTACCTTTCTTGAAGGGATTTGTTAAAAAGAATGTGTAAAATAACATATAGCAATGGCATGTGGAAATTGTTGGGTACTCCAAAAAAGTTGATGTGATTTTAAAACTTTTTCTTTACTCAGCTAATGTTTATCCTAGCTTTTCTTGTGTCAGTACTACGCCCTGATTGCATGAGGTTTTCGTAAAGTGGCCCATGTAGATAATTGCAGCATTTTCTAGCATTTCATAGTTTAGGCCGATATTGGATTACAGAGTGAATACTTTGAGTGCTTGCAAAAGGGTCAGGAACAGATGCATTTTTTAGGAGTAAATATCAAAGTCTGCCAATAAGGAAGCTGGTTTAGGAAATTAAATTTTATACCTAAACATTTTATGTCTACAATTGTGGGTTTATCTAGACGAGAGGATAATTTTAGAATAGTATACTGAAGCATCATCAGCAGAGCCCCTCCGGTTCAAGGACAGAATGAGGCATCGTTTACTCTGAATTTTATGACCGGTGGCAGAAAAATGTGTCACTGATGAGGTTAACTGGGGACCAGAATCCTGGGCATGGTCCTAGCTGGCAAGAGTAGAATTTGCAATTGTTTTCAGGAGGTGTTTTCTTTTTTCTTTTCTTTTCTTTTTTTTTTCTTCTTGGAGACAGGGTCTCACTCTGTTGCCCAGGCTGAAGTGCGGTGGCACTATCTTGGCTCACTGCAACTTCTGCCTCCATGGTTCAAGAGATTCTCCCACCTGAGCCTCCCAAGTAGCTGGGATTACAGGTGTGAGCCACCGTGTTTGGCTAATTTTTTTGTATTTTTAGTAGAGACATGGTTTTGCCATGTTGGTTGGCCAGGCTGGTCTTGAACTCCTGCCCTCAAGTGATCTGCCTGCCTTGGCCTCCAAAAATGTTGGGATTACAGGCATGAGCCCCTGCACCCGGCCAGGACATGTTTCCTTAAAGACAATTTAAGAGTCAGGAAGTGGAAAAGGAAAGACACGTAGATGAAGGACAGGCTGTAGCATGTCACACCTCACAGTTATTTGCAACTTTCTGTTAACTAGATACTGTGTTAGATGAGAATGAGAGCTTAATTTTTTTTTTTTTTTTTTTTTTTTTTTTAGTGCTGACTAATAATTATAATTTTCAGTCATGATCACTGGGTTTGAACCTCCTGTGCAGATATTTTGGAAATATGTATTTAGATGTGAGGAAGTTCTAATATAAATGAAGGCTCAAAGTAAAGAAAAAGATGCAAAATGCTGTCATAGACATCGAAAATAGATTTGGATAAAAAACATTGCACCTACCAGAGGAATCAGAGAGAAATTTTTTCCCACAAATATTCAAGACGTTATGTTATTTATCTTATTTAGAACTTTAGAACCTTTCTTTTAGGGGAATGACAGTATCTTTTGGTGATTTGAGTCTAAAATTTAAAACTAAGATTCATGCAGAAAAGTAAAAGAATAAAATTTTCGGAGAAGAAAGCAGTGGTTGAGAATCTGTTAGCAGTGTTCCCTTTTGTCTTTTCAGCCTGTTCACCAGGAACTTGGAGCTTTGCACTGTGATTATTTTATTGGTTCAAAGGACAGAAATTGTCTTTAAAATGATGAATGGCTCTGATTAGGTGTGGCAGTTCACACCTGTAATCCCAGCACTGAAGGAGGCTGAGGTGGAAAGATTGCTTGATGCCAGCAGTTTGAGGCCAGCTTGGGCAACATAGTGAGACCCCATCTCTATAAAAAGTAAAAAAAACTAGTCAACTGTGATGGTGCGTGCCTGTAGTCCCAGCTACTCGAGGCTGAGGCAGGAAGATCACTTGAGCTCAGGCGTTCAAGGCTACCACTACACCACAGCCTAGGCAATAGAGCTGACTTTTTTTTTTTTTTTTTTTTTTTTAAAAGGGTGCATTTTTTTGCTGGCAGGAGATGAGGGGAGGGTGAGGGGTTTTGCCCACCTGTACAGTGATATCAACCCAGATTTGCATCCTAGTCCCTTTGCTGGTTTTGTTTAACATCTTATTGTGAGTTTGGTGCTCCTGTTTGAGCCCAGAGTAAAGGACCATGGACATCTCCATGATTGTGGGGAAGCTCTTAGTTCCCAGGACTAGAGCAAGTGGCACCAGTAAGTACAATTCTCAGATACGGCGGCCTTTGAAGCAGGTAAGCACAGCCTGTCTTGGGCCTTAACATTAATGCCTATCTTGTTGATTTGTCATTATCATTTTAGTTTTGTAATTGGTTGATTGAGACAGAAAGAGAAAAATGGCAAAAAAGCATGTTATATATGCTTAGGATGGAATGTTTTCTTTTTCCCATTCCTCATCTCAATTCCCAGTTTAATGCTAAATCTTTGAGTGTCCATATCCTTGAGGAGAGACTATTCTGACTGTTCTTGGAAATCACTTGATGAGAAAACTGCTGAGAAGCAGATCAGATGCCAGCATCAGAGGTCAGTTTAGGTTATCTGTTAACTACAAGCAGATCCAGATCCTAGTAGCACTGAGCATAGAACATCACCAAGTTATGTCCTCCCAAGTTGCTGGTTGAGCCTCATGAAGGGAGGATTTGCTGTGGTAGGGCGTACCCTTGCACCTGGGCTCTTGTGATCAGCCCAGCAATTATTTTTCTGTTATTTTTTTTGAGACAGGGCTGGATTACAGGCGCATGCCACCACGCCCAGCTATTTTTTTTTTTCTTCAATTTTTAGTAGAGACGGGGTTTCACCATGTTGGCCAGACTGGTTTTGAGCTCCTGACCTCAAGTGATCTGTCCGCCTCAGCCTCCCGAAATGCTGGGATCGCAGGTGTGAGCCACCACGCCCAGCCTCGGCCCAGCAATTCTTCCTGAAGCTGTCCGTCATCCTTTGCCTCAGTGAAAATGTTGTTTTTTGGCTCATTCTGCCTGTTTTAAGGACCTTGGAAAAATGACAGTCTCACATTGACCAAAATGTTGCATTTGCTCGTGAGTTCTAAGGACTTCTTACACACAGTCTTGCATCCTTATGGTCAAGGATGTAGGTCTCTGCTTGTAAGCCCCATCTCATGTTCTCATCACTGTTGACATCATGGCTTTAGCTGAAGTGTCTCTTTCTGTTATTAGTTACTCATAAATGTCAGTTATTAACAGGAGGAAGGTTATTCTTCTGAGAATTATTTCTGATGAGGTATTTGTATGTGTGTAGTTTAAGTCGGGATTGTCTGTAATCCAACACAGTCTGAAATAGTTTTTGGAGGTTGGCATAGTTTCATTTCACCTTGTCCAATTTGTTCAGAGAAGCCTAGAATTTGTACACATTAGTAAAAGAAAGAAAAAATCTGCCTGATGTAAAAATTAGTAGCTTTTAACAATTGTATCTATGATATGAAAAGGAGAGATTTGTTGCAAAAAAAGACCCTCTATCAATAAAGTATTTGAGTATGTCCTGTGTAGCCATGTGGATGTGTACAGGATACGTAAATGTAAAATGTGATTCTTGCTTTTAAAGAACTTGCTTATTTGGGGAAGTACAAGATAAGACACATGATGTTCCTAAGACAGGGGTTGTAGAAAGAGCTACTTATGACTTGAAAGTGTTTTTATTGGTAAGGTAAATAGATGCTTATATGTTTCTCAATAAATTAATCTAGCAGGATAAAAAATTCCAGGCCAGGCATGGTGGTTCATGCCTGTAATCCCAGCACTTCGGAAGGCTGAGGCAAGAGGATTGCTTGAGGCCAGGAGTTCAAATCCAGCCTGGATAACATAGCAAGATCCCATCTCTACAAAAAGTAAAATTAGCCAAATATGGTGGCATGTGCCTATAGTCCCAGCTATTCAGGAGGCTGAGACGAGAGAATCACCTGATCCAGGAGGCTGAGGCTGCAGTGAGCTATGACTGCATCAGTGCACTCCAGCCTGGGCATCAAGGAGATGATGTCTCTAAGAAAAACAAAACCCAAATTCCATATGTCATCTGATCTGCAATGACTATTTTTGTTTTTTCTACATTATCATAAAAAACAGTTATTCAGGGGAAGTCACTTTAAAAGTATCCTAGATGAGAACTGTGTGCTCCTTTTTGTTTTAAGGTTGTGTTTTCTCCCTTGTCCTTTCCCCGACTCCCTGCATACTTTGAGATGGCCTCTGCAGCCCCGGCTTTTGTGTGGCATGCTCTTCCTGTCTCTGATTCTCTGCTTCTCTCCATGCCTGGATTTGCTAGTCTAGAGATACAAGAAGTTTTGAAACCAGTATCCTCTTGGATTTTATTAATTAAACATCTGCATGTCCAGAATTCACACAGCCCTCTGCCATGTCCTCCAGGATTGGGCTACTGGGAGGATATTTTTTTATCAATAAGCGGGCTAAATATTTATTTTTATCCCACTGGGTGGTTTCACAGGCATCAGCAAAATACAAAATTGCATTATTCACCAGAGCATGAGCTACTTTCTGTGTTATCCATGTGTCAAGGTCTTTAGAAATATTTGTGTGGGCCTTTGCCACGTTAAATGGCTGTATCCCAAGGCTTCATTTGTGGTGGTCTAGTCTTCTGTAGGATAATAGTAAGGACGAAATGAATTGGTGTCTTCCAATAGTCAGATGTGGCACACAGGGCTCAGGGCTGGCACCAGACATCTCCCTGTTCTTCGAGGTTTGCCTGGAGCTTATTTGCCAGCTTCTCCAGGGGTGTCGGCAGCTCTTAGTTTGCTTTTCCATTTGTCAGTCCAAATGCCCCTGGGGCGTGGATAGAGTGTCATCCCATTTGGCTCCTCATGGGGGCATGTATAAAGAAGAGAGACTTCGTTTGTACACACAGCAGTCAGGACCCCTGCTGGAGCTGGAGAATCGAGGTGCTTTTCGGACCAATCCTGAGGCCCTGTCCTTGGAACTGAAACAACAGGCTGAGGTGACTGACGTGCATTAAGGAGGAGGCTTTCGCCTGCTGCCCTGGCTGTTTTCTTCCATTAGAAAACATCTCATGAATGGAGCATTTGGAAAAACAGATAGTGTTAGAAAAAGAAAAAGAATTTCCACTATGACTTTGAGACCAATTTCTGTAATTGTTTTGGTAGGGTAAGGATAGGCTTTCTTGAAACACTACCCTTTAGCTAAGGTATTCGCAGACAGCACCTGCCTCTGCATATGGAGATCATAACCCCACACCAAAGGACTGTCTTCTGGTAATTACCAAATTCCCATCTTTCCACTTTCAGTTGTGTGGCCGGTAATAGTGTCCCCCTTCTGATATGAGTCATAGCATGCAACATGCACTGCAAAATGCATTTGCATTTTGCTTGAATATTTTGCAAAGAGATTCCATTGAATTGAGAGGCAGCAAGTATTTGATGTAATGATTACACTTGATCACACAAAACACTTCACAGTGCCATGACTGGTCTTCATAGCAGTCAGCTCTTGACTTCGCTTCCTCCCTGCCCCCGACAAGAATGTTAGCTGTTGCTGTGGCTTCAGGAGCATTTAAATGTCTTAAAACTTATAAATAATATAAAAGGCTGACTGTGTCAGCAGTGCAGTAGTCAGTGCATAATGCCAAATTGGTGGTGATGTCTGCACAACATGCTGACTTGAATAAGTTGTTTTCAAGTTGTCTCATTAATGTTTGAACTGGGGATGGGACAGAGATAGCCTTTATCACACACTTCTTTCTAATTTTTATCTTACTTTTTTTGAGCTAAAGGCAAAAAGAATGCACATGCTAGTTTAATGTGATTAGAAAATGAGTTGTTCCCTGGTGAACTTGACCCACCAGTATGTGATGGTTTTGCAGCAGCCTTAGCAGCTGGGTTTTTCTCATCTCACAGAAACTCCCCCCACAGAAATACATTGTTATCTATAAGACAATATGACTAAATTATCATGTACTGAGAAAAGCATTAGGTTAACAAATTAGGAAAACTATGTCTTAGATGTACAACCAACTTTACTCCCTGTTCTCTGGTGGGCAGGCCTATACAAGCCTACTCAAAGTTTGAGGAAGCTGAGAGGCCAAAGAAAGAGGCTCACAATTCCAGTTTCTCATAAAGAAATGTTTAGGTTAAGGTGAGGTGGCCTAGCTTGGTAATCCCAGCACTTTGGGAGGCCAAGGCTGGAGGATCACTTGAGGCCAGGAGTTTGAGACCAGCCAGGGCAGCATAGCAAGACCTCATCTCTGTTAAAAAACAAAAATAAAACAAAACAAAAAAACTAGATGGGCATGGTGACATACACATGTGGTCCCAGCTACTTGGGGGGCTGAGGTGGGAGGATTGCTTGAGCCTGGGAAGTCGAGGCTGCAGTGAGGTATGATGGCCCCACAACACTCTAGCCTGGGTCATAGAGCGAGACCCCATCTCAAAAAAAGAGAGAAACATTTAATTGGGACTTAGGAACAGAAGCCATGCCTGTGTCTCTGCACTACCCCCAGACCCAGGGCTGATACGCTGTGGGGAAAGGGTGACTCTGAAGGGATGTGTAGGACAATTAAAGTACTATAATGTCAAGGTTGTTTGACCTCTGGGCAGTGGCAGCTCTTGCAGTAGATAAACGGGAAATCTTAGAGGACTTCCCAGAACTGGGGTTAATTGGAAGTCAGCATGGTGGATTAATATCCAAGATGGAGTTGCTTTGGCCACTGCACCTCTCTGTCTTATAAGCACAGAGTATCAAGATAATTGTTATTTTGACACAAATCATCAGCACAGCAACCAATTCCATTTGTTAGGTAATTATGCACCAAGTGTGAGACTATTTTTTTTTTATTACATTTAATACTTATAACAACTCAGTTGAGGGTATTATCCCTATTTTGCAGCTGAATGGATGGACTTAATGGGAGATAAGCAGCTTCCCTGAGACACATCAACAACTGTGTGGAAGTGACGCGTGTGAATCTGGTTCTGTCTGTTGGCAAAACTTGAACTGATTTCTATGCCTTCCACTCCTAATATACAGTGCAAGAGAGTATAAATAAGAAATATTCTTATGTCCTCTGGGCGTGGTGGCTCACGCCTGTAATCCCAGCACTTTGGGAGGGTGAGGTAGGCAGATCGCTTGAGGTCAGGAATTCTAGACCAGCCTGGCCAACATGGCAAAAACCCATCTCTACTAAAAATACAAAAACTAGCTGAGCGTGGTGGTGTGTGCCTGTAATCCCAGCGACTCAGGAGGCCGAGGCAGGAGAATCTCTTGAACCCAGGAGGCGGAGGTTGCAGTGAGCTAAGATGGTGCCACTGCACTCCAGCCTGAGCAACAGAGTGAGACTCCGTCTCAAAAATAAATTAAAATAAAATAAAAATAAACATTATGTCACTACCAAGAATAATCCAAATTAACATTAAAATGCTTTAACATTTATAAAAATTAGTTCAGAGAAGAAATAAGGCTCCCTGCCTCTAACTCCTCACTCCTGTCCTGTAAATGTAAACATGTGAATTGTGCCTTCTGTGTAGCTTTCCTGTATTCTCTAATCTTAGGGTGTGTGTGTGCATGTGTGTGTGTGTGTGTGTGTGAGAGAGAGAGAGAGAGAGAGGTTGAAAGAGAGAAAGAGGATGTAACTGTAATGTTGGTACTACAAGTGTGTCTGTAGCTTTCTAGAAATGGAATTTCTTCATCATTTTATTTTAAAAATAATCATTCTTTTCTGCTTTTGCTTGAAATGTCCTGTTTTCCATAGATTAATATATGTTTGACTTTTTTGAATTATATATACTGTTTTATTTGTTTTTTCTCTTTTTCTGTTTTCAATCCCAAG
The DNA here is from genome assembly GCF_007565055.1 of Rhinopithecus roxellana. Lineage (NCBI taxonomy): Eukaryota > Metazoa > Chordata > Mammalia > Primates > Cercopithecidae > Rhinopithecus > Rhinopithecus roxellana. The sequence goes on along the minus strand of NC_044559.1, from coordinate 56,442,623 downwards.
CTGTTTTTAATTCTAAAAAGGTACTTTCATATTGTTTTTTGTTTTCATAATTTTTGTGGATTTTCTGCTTTTATTTTCCAAGCTTATGACTTTGACTCATTTTGCCAAAGTGGACCCATCCCATGAAAACAACACAAATTCTGTTAATTTTTAAATTGAGACTGTGTGTGTCTGTGTGTGCTTTTTTTCAGAGGGGGTCTCATTCTGTTGCTGAGGCTGGAGTGCAGCGGTGCCATCTCGGCTTATTGCAACCTTCGCCTCTTGGGCTCAAGGGATCCTCCCACCTCCTCCTGAGTAGCTGGGACCACAGGCGCACACCACCACGTCTGGCTAACTTTTTGTATTTTTAGTAGAGATGGGGTTTCACCATGTTGCCGAGGCTGGTCTGAAACTCCTGAACTCAAGTGATCTGCCCTCCTGCCTCTCAAAGTGCTGAGATTACAGGTGTGAGCCCCACTGCGCCTGGCCTTATGTATTATTTTAGGAGGGAATTGACATCTTTCACGTAGTTACTTCTAACTATCCAAGAAATACATATATCCAGCAATACATATTAAATGCTGTTCCACTTGTCTTCTTTTTTGTCACTTTTTAAAGTTCTGTATGCGTCATATAAGTTCTATATGTTTGCTGAGTATTTCCCAGGGATTTAAACTTTACATTGCTATTTTCAGTTTTTTCTTATTGTGTCTTTTAAACTGGTTATAGTTTATTTATAGTTTATTATTTTATTATATATTTTTTATAAACTTCATTTTTATAACCTTCAAAACTAAGAATCCTCGTAGTTGTATATTAATTCAAGTTATTTTCTTGGGTTTTCTGGGTATGCAGTTTTATTGTGTGCAAATAGTAACGTTGCCCCCTTTCTGTATTTGTAGCAAACATTTATTTCTCTGTTTAATTGCACTGGCTAGCATTTCCAGAATACTGTGAAATAATCGTGGTGTTAGGAAGCATCTAACTACATGCTAGACTTCATCATAATGATTTTTGGTGTCAGGACATCAAGGTCTACCATAAGAACATGTGACTGCTATATTTGTAATTTTGGAAACAGATAAAGGGAAAATAAAAGTAAAAGTATATGAAGTGAAGTAAGAGAATAGGACTAGAATTTGGAATGTACATAATGGACAAATCTAGTGGGAGGAAATTGAAGTCAGTCCCCAGGTTGATGGGTGATGCTGCATGCCGTTAGTATTTAACAGCCAGTTGTGCTTCCGGTCTGACAGGTGCTAAAAAGATAAGGAAGGTAACATCCACTGTGAAGGGCCTGTGGCCCGGGGGCACGCTGCGTGTTGATGAGTACAAATGAGGGGAACATCCTTACTGATTAGTGCAGTGGAAGCCCGAATGTTGTGTCCTGAGTTACAGTGTCATAGGATTTTATTAGAAGGCACTGTCACCTACCTCTACTGCTGCAGTTCCTGCACCTAGAATGGCCCTTGGCGTGGAGTAGGTGCTCAAGTCTGTCTTCATGAATGAATGAAGCCGCTTCACTGTTCCTTGTGGTTCTTGGCCAGTGTTGTGGAGGAGGCGAGCCAGGGTTTTGCTGGTAGAGAGAGTGGGAGCAGAGGGGGATGCTGCTACTTAAAGAGTTTGCTACAGGGGGTTTGATTCCAGAGTTCAGGGCAAATCTGTTCTATCTGAGGTGTGGAGTGCTTACAGAGGAGCGAGGGGTGGGAGGGGAGGATGTGGAGGTGACTGAGAACAAAGCTTCCTTTCCTTTTTCTTTTTCTTTTTTTGAGACAAAGTCTTGATCTGTTGCTCAGGCTGGAGTGCAGTGGCACGATCTTGGCTCACTGCAACCTGCAACCTCCGCCTCCTGGGCTCAAGTGATTCTAGTGCCTCAGTAGTGCTACTACTCGGTGGTAGTAGTAGTAGCCTCCCGAGTAGCTGGGATTACAGGTGCACGCCACCACATCCAGCTAATTTTGGTATTTTTAGTAGAGACAGGGTTTCACCGTGTCGGACAGGCTGATCTTAAACTCCTGACCTCAAGTGATCTTCCCGCCTCACCCTCCCAAAGTGCTGGAATTACAGGTGTGAGCCACCACACCTGGCCAAGAGCAGAGCTTTCTAAGTGATACAGCATGGAGGGGTTCTGGTGACTGAGATGTGGATTGCAGCCCTTGATGGCTGGCTGACCTAGACACCTCCTCCCACATTTTCTACTTTTTCCATGGTGTTCTGGACAGGAAAGAGGCTTGTCACAGTGGTAACCCCTACGTTCATTCCTGCACTCCCTCTCTGCTCCCTGGCTACCTGGCTTTAGGTCTCCTTGGTTAGGAAACTGTCGTGTGACCACGCCCAGCTACGAGGAGAGCCTGGACCAGTGAAGACAAGATTTTTACTTTTCCAGCCACCGTAGGCAAAGAAAGGCAGGGAGAGAGGGCCTTAGGAGTGGATGCTGAGTCAGCCAATTGCAGTGTCTGCCCCAGAACCATCCTATAAAAGCCATTTTCAAACTTTATTCATTGTATGTGAACATGTTTCAACATCTTTCACAAGTGGCTTTTAAATCGTTGTTAGTCATGGAAGCTTTGATTAGATGCTCTTCTGAGGGAACCTGGCACAATGGGCATACCATGACACCAGCTCTCAGTGACTCAGTTGGAGGGAGTCGGGCTGGGTGTCGTGGAAGCCCCTTGAAGCTCAGTGAAGAGGGTATTGGCAAAGAGTAGTTGAAAATGAGAACTTTTCATTTTTAGTTGAGATAAGATGGCAGTAAAAGTTACCACTATGAGGATTTGATTTTGCATTTAGTGATCCATTTTTGCTTTTCTTTTTTTAAAGTAGGAGAATATGTTTTGAACATTTAGAAATGGCCTCTTTATTGAAATACAAAACCTTGCGTGATTTGGGCTGGTGCTTAGATCCTCAAGAAAAATTTCCACGTGGGAAACGAATTGCCACGTTAGTCTTCTCCAGAGATGCTGTCTGTCTCTAGAGTGGCTGTCTGCAGCCACTGCCACCCCAGTTGCCTTAGAATCGTGACTGGAATGATATTCCTAATTCCTAAAGCTAAAGGGAAAAGAAAAAAAAGCCAAAACAGCAAACCAGTCAGAAAACGTACATTAGATTTTTACATTGATTTCCAGTGTACAAATTTCTGTTCTTTATAATCTTATCAGAAGCCGGTATCTCAGCAGAAGCAGAAGCAAATATCTTTAATTGAAGATATTTGGTTTCTGTGATAAGCAGGGTTTCCAGAAAACCACATAGGAGAGCAGGAACCAATGCTGCTTTCTCTGCCTTCTAATCCCCGCAATGAAGGACTGAGGAGCAGAAATGGGACCCTGAACCCCAACAGCCTGGGTGTCCACTGCAGTAGTCAAGAGTGTCCGGCCTGGGCATGGCTGAAAGATTATTCTCCAGCTGTCTGGAGGGAGATACGGCTCCCTTTTAGTAAAAATGTCACCAAAATTTATTTATGTTTTATGTTATTTCCAATTGATCCATTAGTAGAAGTAAATAAATTCCTGTTTCTCAGAGGAGATTCCTGGAAACCTAGAAACTTAACACAGAAAGGAAATTGGGTATGTACATAGCTGCTCTTTTGAGCGTCTTTCATGATTTTTTATCTTTTAAAAAAGAGTGAAATCAGTGAAGTTGACAATTTTCATTACAGATGCTTGTGATTATTGCTACCTGATATGAAACTAGCTGCAAGTTTGGGCTACTTATGGACATATTTGCAAAAGTACTTAGAATCTTAAATTTGAGACATTTGACTTCCGTAGCTTTAATAAATAAGTTATGTTACTATTTTAAAATAGTTTTAAGAAATTATTATTATATTTAGAGATGAGGTCTTACTCTATTGCCCAGGTTGAGTGCAGCTGGGTGATCATGGCTCACTATAAACTTGAGCTCCTGGGCTCAGGCAATCCTCCTGCCTCAGCCTGCCAAGTAGTGGTGACTCTAGGCTTCTGCTGCCATGCCCGGCTAATTTTTTTTTTTTTAATTTCGTAGAAACAGAATCTCGCTTTGTTGGCCAGGCTGTTCCTGAACTCCTGGCCTCAAGTGATCCTCCTGCTGAGATTACAGGTATGAGTCACTGTTCCCAGTCAATAAATTATTTTTGATAGTAGAGTTATTGTTTAGTGGTTTCTGTGTTTCCTAATTATTTTCTTTTTTCTTTCTCTCTTTTTTTTTTTTTTTTTTTGAGACCGAGTCTCGCTCTGTCGCCCAGGCTGGTGTGCAGTGGCATAATCTCGGCTCACTGCAAGCTCTGCCTTCCAGGTTCACGCCATTCTCCTGCCTCAGCCTCCCGAGTAGCTGGGACTACAGGCGCCTGCCACCACGTCTGGCTAATTTTTGTACTTTCTTAGTAGATGCGGGGTTTCACCATGTTAGCCAGGATGGTCTCGATCTCCTGATCTCGTGATCCGCCCACCTTGGCCTACCAAAGTGCTGGGATTACAGGCATGAGCCACCTGCGCCCAGCTGTTTCTTAAATTACTTTCTAAGAATTACTGCGCCATTTCCTTTACATAGTATGGAGTGTAGTAGCATGATCATGGCTCAGGGCTCACTGCAGCATTGAACTCCTGAAATCAGTTGTAATCCCAAAGTGCTGGGATTACAGGCGTGAGCTGCTGTGCCCAGCTAAAATTTTTTAAGCAATAGAAGGCCTGTCTGCATTGCTGAGTCTTCCTTGGGTGATGGTTCATCTGAGGATTGCCAGGAATGCCTGAAGCGCTGGGGAGGGAGGCTTAGGTTCTTGTCCTAGCCTTTCCTCCAATAGTCGACACCCCAGAGTGTGTGTATTCGTTTCTTTCTTCCCTTTCTTCTCCATGTTTCTCTCTTTCTCCTTCCCTCTCTCTCTCTTTCACTCTTTCCCTCCCTCCCTTTCCTTCCTTTTACTTCCTTTCTTTTCTTTCTTTTGTGGATACAGGGTCTTGCTCTGTCATCCAAGCTGGAGTGCAGTGGCATGATCATAGTACACTGCATCCTCCAACTCTCGGGCTCTAGAGATCCTCCTGCCTCAGCCTCCAAATATCTGGGACTACAGGCTCATGCTACCAAGCCTGGCTAATTTTTAACATTTTTTGTAGAGACGAGATCTTGCATTGTTGCCCAAGCTGGTCTCAAACTCCTGACCTCAAGTGATCCTCCTGCCTTGGCCTCCCAAAGCACTGAGATTACAGGTGTGAGCCACCACAACCAGCCTTGTTTTTATTTGTAAAACGATGAGGTTGGTTGCTAGGTTATTGCTGTTGATTTTTCTGGACTCAGGCCAGAGACTGGGTTCTGGGGAGGACCATAGGGTCCAAGGGGTGTTGGAGGATGCAGAGGGTCCTAGGTGCCCGAGCTCCTGGGTGTGCACCCACTTCCTGCAGTCCACTGAAGCTCTTCGGGTCCCCTGCAATTGTGATGACCATCTGGAGAAAAGGTTTCTCATCTTCCCTCTTATCAGACAGGACACTCAGATGAATCCGTTTTTGTTTAAAATTTTGGCATTTTGCTTATCTTGGATTTTTGTGCAGCAGTTTCTTTGTTCAATTATCACATTAAACTATTTCTCTTGACTACTGAGATTTTGGTCCTCCTTTAAATTTTGTGTCAGAGGCAAGTGCCTATAACTCACCCCTGTTCCAGCCCTTGTAAACAAATGTGATTCCTTGTAGTTTGTCATTAAAAATAGATATCAAAGCCAAGTAATTTGGAAGTTTAATCAAGAGATTCCAATGATGTGCTGGTAAGCGATGCCTGTTTATGCTCACTTAGTTGCTGGGCAATAGCAGTTGTAAAAACCTAACAAAAACAGCTGGAAGGCAGACCTCAAAGCTGCTGCCAGTCTCTCCCCTTGGGGACAAAAGAAGCTTTTCAGTTTTTTAATCTTGGAAAGTAAATCATAAATGACCAAATATTGGATTAACTTACAAAAAGTTTTTTTTGTGTTTAAGATAGTAAATGTAGTATCCTTACTGTTGAATTCCTCTTCATGGTGACTGTGTATTAAAACTGGGATTTTGCATGGAAAATATTTCAAGATTTGCATGGATAATGGCTAACATACTGTCTGGCTTGTTGCATTTTAACTATAAAATTAAGTTGTTGTGCTATTTATTGTTATTTCTAAGGGACACCATGGAGAGCCATGTGTCCAGAGGGAGATAGGCGGCGAGGAGCATGGTGACGGATCTAGTTGGCACAGCTGAGATTTTTGCTGCTCCAGCAGTCATCTGGATTGGCTTGGGACTGGCTGTTTGTTGCTTCTTTCACAGGCTCAGAGTGTCTGGAGATCTTTTTAACTAGCCGAGACATGCTGTTACTCTGAGCAATTCTCCAGGCAGCCATGAGTGCAAAGGGAGTCTGTGCCAGGTGCCTAGCACTGCTATATATGGCAGAGAAGGGTGGCAGGGGAGGACCCACCATGCCCTTATCTGGGGGCTGCAGCCAGGCATGATTGTGGGGGCAGTCACACAGCTTCCATGTGCCCCTAGACCAACCCTGTTTTTCCTCTCCCTCCTCCAGCCTTGGCATTGATTCTAGACAGCCGATGTGCAGGTTCAGTCTTCATATGAAATGGAACAGTGACTTCAAGTTCAGATGCCCATCACCGGCAGTGCTGTATGTACAATCTGTCAAGGCTAGTTAGGATGTCTTTGTGGCTCGAGAAAGTAGATTTTTAGATACGGGAGAGTTTGGCTACTTGTGTTTGTGATTCTGTGCTCTCTGTTAATTGGCATAGGATTTTTGGACCTGAAATTTAGTGTAGATTTCAATTTATTCGGAAAGATAAGTGTGAGATTGAGGTGTGGTCTTCTGTGTGACAGGTGCTGATTTATGTTGGAGTCTTATTAGGATAGATGCATCCCACATTCAGTTATATGTTTCTTAGGTGAATCAAAGAAGCTGATCTGAAGGTATATCACCATCTTCTCTCCCAAGATGACAAAGCTGTGTTGGATCGTTGGTTGGGAGCAGTGCAAGTAAGAAGATGAACACTGTTGACAAGTTGTGTGTCTAGTTCCTTAGGAAACCACTCACCCGGTGTTGAAGATGGCAGCAGAAGAGTATCGTGGCCTACCATGGAGCTCTGCCATGCCTTTGGTTTTTTCTGTGAACATGTTTTCATGGAACCTAGAGATTTTCTGGTTTGGGGAAGGATACAATGGAAAAATAATAACGAGAAGATGATGATAAGATTTAATTGAATATTTCCTAAGTCCAGTGCATACTATTAGGCCTTCAACATATGAATTTATAATCTAATGAATTAGATATTATGTTCCTTTCATACAAAAGGACATTGAGGCTTGGCAGTATTAATAAATGGCCGAGTGGTACTTGGCACCCAAGACTGTGTGACTCCAAAGCTCCTGCTTTCAGCGAAGGAGCATGTGGTAGGAACGTAGGGTTCACAGTTTCAGATGTTGTAGCCTGCTGTGCCTTGTTGGTGATTGTAGATTCTTCACTATCAACATGGAGAGGCCTGCCTGCATTGTTTCCCTTCTTCTTTTGAAAAATTAGTTTTTACAGATAATTGCAAGCAATGCAAAATTAAGGAATGCAATCTCTTCTTGACGCTTTACTCCCTAGTAGTGACTGGTATTAAAAAGCGTCCACACAGTACTGGATGTGGGTAGATCAACCCAGGATTGGTTGGTTGGGAGGTGGTACATTAGATCATCTATGAGATTCTCTATTTTTTTTGGTCAGAGTAATTGCCATTCATCTTATGATGCAGTTCTGCTTCCAGGACATTTAATGAACACGGAAACTGAAAACTAAGGAACTTGGCCTGTAGGGTCTGTGAGACGGAGACCACCTATGGGAGCCATGTTGTGTAGAGGCCATCCAGCCAAGGACTGCAAACCTGGAGATCTGTTGTGGCAGTGGATTGGATTAATCCCTATTAATCAGTCTGTTAATCTGTTGATCTCTATCTGAACAATCTGTTTTGTTGAATTATTGCATTATAGCATTTATTGTGACTACTGAGATTTTGGTCCCCCCTTGGCATTTAGCGTCAGAGGCAAGTGCCTCTGATGTCACCCCAGTTCCTGCCCTTGTAAACTCTATGATTGTTTGTAGTTTGTCTTTAAAAATAGTTATCAAAGGCAAGTAATTTGGAGGTTTAATTGAGTGGAGGAAACTTGGAAGAACCAAGATTCCTCACTCTGTACATCAGTGGCATGCAGATATCATGTGAATTTTCATCCACCCAAGGTTGTTCTGGGGAGATTGAGACAAAAGAAGTACAAACACCTTGAAAACTAAATAGGCAGTTCCTGTGCCAGGCAATGGGATGGGATTGTCTATTGCTTCTAAGTATTGTCACTGAACCTACTTGTTATGAATTTACCTTATTGTTATATTGTATGTTTTAAGAAATTTTGAGGTATTTTATGTTCTAATGCTTGCAAAATCTGGAGTCATCCCGTGAGTTTACAAAAACCAGTAATGGTCTTTTTGAAGTGTTTTATCAACTTTTGTTCATTTTTCTGTGTTGTATGTGCTTCATTAACTTCTGTTAAACTATAAGAGATTTCTCAGTAGTGTCTACTGAATCCATACACGATAAGGGACAGTATGATCCCAGGATCTTCTGCTCCATGGAAGCGGGTATCACAGTGGCACCGACCAGCATGGGAAGAGTTTTTGTGCCGACAGCAGGGCATTCTGTTTGTTCTGTGGTCCATTTGTAGATGGCTGCACTCCTCTGCACAGAGACTGTCGCTTCTGCATGTATTGGGGTCTTAAAAACCCCACACAAATGAGAATTAGATATTCCCTTTCTTCCTTACCCAGAATTTTCTTTTTATAAATAAAAATAGGCCGGGTGCAGTGGCTCATGTCTGTAATCCCAGCACTTTGGGAGGCTGAGGCAGGAGGATTGCTTGAGCTCAGGAGTTCAAGACCAGACTGGGCAGCATAGTGAGACTCTACCACTACAAGAAATAAAAGAGCTTAGCCAGATGTGGTGGTGCATGCCTGTAGTCCCAGCTCCTAGGGAGGCTGAGGTGGCAGGATTACTTGAGCCCAGGAAGTTGAAGCTGCAGTCGGTTGTGATCGCACCACTGCACTCCAGCTTGGGCAACAGAGACTCTCTCTCTCTCGGGGGGAAAAAAAAATTTTTGGCTTATGGAGACATAGCAGTTAACTTTTCCATAGGCAATTTGTAGGTTTGGCATTTTACTACCTTTAGAGATGTAGTATTGAGTATAGTCTGTTAGCCTGTTGGTCTGCTCACCCACAAATAGGTCAGTTCCAATAAGCTGTAATATTTGTTTTAGGGAGAAAAAGTCTAGTGTAAACAAATTCTTTGCTTTTGTACTTCTGTTAAAAGTTGAACTCGAGTTAGTTGAGACACCAACATTACCTGCCTACCTTATTGTTGATAGTGATAGTTTTGTGTTAAGTAGACTTTAGTCGAGCTTCACATTAAAAAAAATTTAACCACTGTTTACCCTACTGGGTATAATTAGTAGGCTTTATCAATTTTCTTATGCTGTGAAGTCTAGATCTCAAAAGATATATGTCAGTTTTTTGTTGTTCAGAATGAACATTCTGTCTGCATCAGTAGGAAAAGAGGGGAGGGAACGTGATTTGTTGTTCACATGATATAGAAGAGGCTGCTGAGGGAGGCCTTTGGAAGCCTCAGAACAATTTGGTGTGAAAGTTGGGCTGCCCTGGGAGCTGACAGGTAGGAGGAGTAGGAGTGGGAGATGGGGGCGGGAGTCGGAAGAACAGCTCAGCACCGAACACGCTTTTTACAGTCCTGTCGCTCACTGATGCTAGAAAACTGCATTTTGTTGGAATGGGCACAGTGATTGTCAAGGACGTTGTCTTGTGCTACTGCCACGGATTCAAAAGATTCTTGGGTCGTGAAAGAGGTGGCATCAGAAGGATACGTTTGTTGACAGGGAGACCAGATGCACTGATCCATTTTTTTTATCCTTTTGCCTTCAGAGCATCCTTGTCTCCTTGAATTCACTGCTGTCTCAGAACCCAGGAGAGCTCTCGGAGCCCTCTCCAGCAGCTCAGTTCCCCGGGGCTTTCCCAGCAGGCTGGGGCTGCCTCCCAGCCCGCCGCCTCTGCTGGAACCCCGGAGAGGCAGCCAGCTGCAATGGGATTGCCTCTTTTTCCTCTTGAAGTGGTTTCAGGTTTCCTCCCTTTCTCCTCTTGGGGTGGGGGTGGGAGGCTCTCACCAGCTGTCGCCTTTGTGTTTTTCTCTCTCTCCAGCTCAAGTCAGCTGACACCTTTCCTCTCTTCCCTTCCCTTCTCCATGAACTTGCACGGAGTCGCTGGCGGGTCAGTGTGTAGGAGGGTGAACCCTAGCAGCTGTCCTTGCCTGCCAACTTTGGTTCTGCTCTCCTCCTGACTTATCCTTTCCCCATTTCTTTGACAGAGATAGGGAATATTTTCCAGCAAGCTTAAGAAAACATTCCATGTGGCATGTACAGAGAGATCCTTTATGTGTAGAATCTTGCATAGGATTTAAGAGTACAGTGCATGGGGTGTTTTCTGTCCCCTGCTCCCACTTTATTGAATATCATACTGAATTCAGTAGTTTAGGGTGCATTCCTGAGTTTAGGGAAAACTGGGAGGGGGGGGGGGTCTTCTGATTCATTCTAGAACATTCCGAAGCACTACTGAGGTTGCACAAGGTGGTTGATGGCAATAGGACTGTGATACTTGTAGGGCAAGAGGAGCGGATATCACAGGACCTGTGGGACAGAGGGAAGCACTGAGGCCTTCTGCAGCTCTGCAACAAAGTTCCTGTGATTCCCTGCACTCCCTTCTCTCCCAGTACTCCTGGGATTTCAGCATTTTAATTAATATAAATCAGGTGGACGCTTATCTTGCTAGATTCCTCAGTAGTACTTGATACCGTTGATCCCTTCCTCATTTGTTGAGCAGCTCTCTGGTTCAGTCATTCTTTAACGTAAACTTTTTATTTTAAAATAACTTTAGATTTATCAAAAACTGCAAAGATAGTACAGAGAGTGTACCCCTCACCTCATCCTCTTTGCTAACATCACTGTGATGCGTTTGTCAAAATGAACCAATGTTGACTTTAACTAAACTTCAGACTTGATTTGCTGTTCACCAGTTTTTCAATTAGTGTCCTCTTTCTATTCTAGGATCCAGTCCAGAGGGCTAATTGCACTTAGTTGTCAACTTCATTTTATGTAATAAAAACTTTACCTACATTTCAGTAGTCGGTAATTTTGTTTAAGGAGGTGATCCCTTAAACAAAAGAAAGAGAGTGAGTTGCTTCTTGCTAGCTGAAGTGTTACTTTACGTCCATTTGTAAATTTTTGTTCAGATATATCAATCATTACTATTTACTGAGCACCCCCATTTGTACTTGTTCTGGTTTTATGTTTTATGCTACAGTGTGCTCTGAACATTTTACTTATAAAATTAGCAGTACTTTGTCTGAAGTGGCAATCAGCTTCCTCTCTTTGACCCCTTCTACCCCATTATTTTGAGACAGGGTCTTACTCTGTCACCCATCCTCGCCCTGACCTCTTCTGCTCCCTGTTTTTGAGACAGGGTCTCACTCTGTCACCCAGGCTGGAGTGCAGTGCAGGGGTGCGAACACAGCTCAGTCACTGCAGCCTGGACCTTCTGGGCTTAGGCGATCCTCTCACTTCAGCCTCTCCGGTAGCTGGAGCCACAGATGAGTGCCACTGTGCCTGGTTAATTTTTAAATTGTGTAGAGATGGGGTCTCCCTGTGTTGCCAGGCTTTTCTTCCATGTTAATGAGGTATTTTAATGAGGTAAAGTGATGTGCTGTGGAGCTTATTAAAAATGGGATTCTGAGGCCATGTGAGGTGGCTCACACCTGTAATCCCAGCACTTTGCGGGGACCCATAGACAGGAGGATCCCTTGAGGCCAGGAGTTCCAGACCAGCCTGGGCAATACAGTGAGACACCATCTCTAAAATAAAATAAAAACAAAAATGGAATTCTTTCTGTCTGACTAGATGGATCTAGTATCAGCTTTCCCAGGACTAGTGGTGCTTATAAAAGCTTGATTATTCCCTCCAGCTATCTTATTAGAAGTGTTTTCCTTAAAATCATACATGCATGTATCATATAGGATGGTTAGTCTAGAATATGTGTGTTTGTGTTCGATGGTGGGGCAAGAGTGGGAGAAGAGGAGGTTGTATTTCTTCGTAGGTTAAAATTGGCTTTAAAGACAGAGAAAGAGTAGAGTAGAAAATATTCGAGGGCATTGTCTGTAGTAAGACCCATATCCTGTATGAGGCAGTCCAGAGTCTCAGCTTTTTCAGCAAGACGCCCCCATCTGCTCTTGCCTTCTTCCTTCTGGGCCTTTGCCTAATGGGTCCTTTGCTCTGGGTGTTCCGTCTCAATGCCAGTTCTGAGAACCAACCGCGGACCCAGGCGTCCCTAGCATGGTGTGCTGTGTTCTCGTGTTCCTACTTTCCTAGATGTTTCATGCTGGTTTGCTATGTGTCTTAGTTCATTCGTGTTGCTTTAAGAAAATACCTGAAGTTGGGTGATTTATAAAACAACAGATTTATTTCTCACGATTCTGAAGGCTGGGAAGTCCAAACTAGGTGCTGGTGTCTGGTGTGGGCCTGGATTCTGCTGCTAGGTTGGTGCCTTGCAGCTAAACCGTCACGTGGTGGGGGGCAGAGGGCCCTTTTCCAAGGCTAATCTCCTTTAAAGGCCCCTCCTCTCTCTACTGTTGCATTGGGGATTAAGTGTCAGCATGAATTGTGGAGGGGACACAAATGTTCAAACCAGAGCACTGTGGTTGGGCCTCCCCTAAATAGAATGTTTGTTGTGGGAGGGGGTAGGATTTTCACCTCTGTGGTGAAATCTGCTCCATAATATGGGGCAAACGTCTTTCTCAGTCCTTAGTGGGGCTGAGGTAACCACACAACTTCACCTGTCCTTTAAGGCAAAATGTAGCCAAGCACCTGAGCGGAGATTGCGGCTTCCGACTGTTGTTAGTGCAGAAGTGGGAAATCCTCCTTGCCTGACTACATAGTCACAGAATAACCTGTGGCTCCTGTTAAAAAGTGAAAGGCACATTGTACGCATGAGATACCTTTGACCTCACCCAACTGTTTGCTCAGCCACCTAAATACACACCCTGGATTCTTGGGACCAGTTCAGTACTGCAGACCCCTCCTTCTCTCCGTCCCCCTGTCTCCCCTTCACCCCTTTCTCATTTCTGTTTCTGTAACTGTATCTTCTTGTTCTCATTTGGGATTGTGGAGCATCTCAACAGTAAAAGGGGAGGGAGAAATGAGATTGTTGCCTCTGACCTTTTGGGATGTCTAACCTATTTTGGCTGGGCATGGTGGCTCATGCCTGTAATTCCAGCACTTTGGGAGGCAGAGGTGGGCAGATCACTTGAGGTCAGGAGTTCAAGACCAGCCTGGCCAACGTGGTGAAACCCTATTTCTACTAAAAATATAAATATTAGCTGGGCATGGCCGCGCATGCCTGTAATCCCAGCTACTTGGGAGGCTGAGGCAGGAGAACTGCTTGAACCTGGGAGGTGGGGGTTGCAGTGAGCCTAGATTGTACCACTGCACTCCAGCCAGGACAATAGAGCGAGACTCTGTCTCAATAAATGAATGAATGGATGAATAAATGAATGAATAAATAAAGTAACCTATTTCCAGTATTTTGAAATAACTCTTCTGTATAGTTAGTTGTCACTTCCTTTATGAACACAGACAGTAGTGCCAATTCAAGCGATCTATTTTTGTCTCATTTATAGCTTTGTCTGCTGATGAAAAAAATTTTTAGCTGGTTGTGGTGGCATGTATCTGTGTTCCCAGCTATTCAGGAGGCTGAGGTGGGAGGATCACTGGAGCACAGGAGTTTGAGGCTGCAGTGAGCCGTGATCATGCCACTGCACTCCAACCTGGGCGACAGAGCAAGACCCTATCTCCAGAACAACAACAACCACCACCACCACCACCACCACCACCAAATTCCGTGTGGTGTCTCATGCCTGTAATCCCAACAATTTGGGAGGCCGAGGCAGAAGGATTGATGACTTGAGCCCAGGAGTTTGAGACCAGCCTGGGCAACAGAGCAAGACTCTTTTTTATTACTCCAAGAAAAGTGTCATTATGCAAGTGGAGCATGTACCACATATATAAAAAATATTTCTGTTAAAAATGGGATTATACTACAGCACATATACTGCATTGCTGAAATGATTACAGACAAAGTATACTTATTGATATCTGCCACTTACTTTAAAAGGAATAAAAAATAAGGGAGACTAATTGTTTCAATTTTTTTTTCCTTTTATACTGCAGAGGGTCTGATGAGAATCTTCTCAAATGAATCATTGCGTATATCTACTTTATTTTTTTACGGGAAAATTTGGAAGCCCATTTGGGTTGGTTAGCCCATTTTGATATTCATTGCTGATGAAGTCAGGGAGATGGAATGCTTAATATAAGCCAGATTTGAGGGCTGGCAGCATGTCTGTTGTGTTATAACAGATCATTCAAGGAGTGGGGACAGAACTTTGAATGTGGCTAGTTGTATTGGGGTTCAGTGTCAGATTGAGTCAGAATTTCAGTTTGCAACTAGTGAGAAGTCCTGTAATTGTTATTGCATGTCCATAATATCATATGAAACTATCATAACTTTATTCCTTTAATGAAAAGAATATTTTCTCAAATTTTCTGCTGTAAATAACTAGTGCTGTAGCATCTCTAAAGTTCTATTCTTGTGTATGGAAGCTATGAGTAGCTTAGAGCAAAAGAAATGTGTACAACCTATGTTTTATTATTTACAAATTGCCCTAAAAAAAGATAATTTATTTCTCTCTTGTGAATACTGGGTTATCTACTTATTATTTTCTCTTGTCCATTTGGATATACTCAAAAAGTGCTACATCATCATTCCTTAATTTCCTTTAGCACCAGGGAATTTTACTGTTTTCTCACATGTTTACATCCTTTTCTTAGAATTTCCTATTAACTTACCCATTTTGCTCTTGGTTTTTTTTTTTGTTTGTTTGTTTGTTTGTAAGCCCTTTGTAATAGTAACTTTAAGTGCAGGACACATTGAAAATATATTTTCTGTATTTTGTCTGCTGTTTAACTTTTTAAAATGGTATATACCATACTTTGTACAGAAATGTTAAACTTTCTGGCTTTTGGGTATTAGCATCTAGTGTCTTGCTTAAGAAGGTCTCACCTTAAATTGCAAAAATACTGTCTTTTTATATCTAATAGTTTAAAATTAATGAAAGCAAGCATTTAGAATCTAATCTTGAATTCATATGGGATTTTGTATTTGGTAGGGTAGTGACCTGATTTCTTCCCTATACCCCTCCAATAGGAAAGCCAGTTGTTTCAACACAGCATGTGAAGTTTTTTGTTTTCTGTTTTGTTTTAAAAATACCCCATCTATTTCTTACATGTGTAATCTTCAGTGATGGGAATTTGACCGATTTTCAAGTGCAGAAGTGTGTCACTCACTTGCCTTTTTAAAGTACTGTGTTGACATAATATGAGTTTACTCTTTGGTGGTTGGGTAATACTGATAAGGCATTATGGTAAAAGATTTTTAAAGGATTTTTTTTGAACCTGAGAAATAAGTTTTAACATTCTAAATAATAAATTAGGAGATTAGGAAACATTAAAACCATATGGCTTGCTTATATACTCTTTACACTTTTTTTCCTGAATAAGTGATTGTTAAGTATGGGGTTAATTATGTCAATGGAAAATAAGTATAAAACAGCTTTGTTTCTTTCTATGACTGCTTATAGTAAACAAAAAAACAGCTTTGATTTTACTTTTGCAGAAGCATAATTTACTCTCTTGTGAGTTGGCGTTACCTTCATATTAGAAGTTTTGAGAAAGATGGTTTATATTAATTTTGAGTCCGCTTACCAGAACAAATACCTGATTAAAAACTCTAACCATGGCAGGGTGCAGTGGCTCACGCCCATAATTCCAGCACTTTGGGAGGCCAAGGCGAGTGAATCACCTAAGGTCAGGAGTTCGAGACCAGCCTGGCCAATGTGGTGAAACCCCACAGATCTCAAACCCCGTCTCTACTAAAAGTACAAAAATTAGTTGGGTGTGGTGGCACACGCCCGTAATCCCAGCTGCTTGGGAGGCTGAGGCAGGAGAATTGCTTGAACCCAGGAGGAGGAGTTTATGTGAACTGAGATGGTACCACTGCACTTCAACCTGGGTGACAGAGTGAAACTCAATCTCAAAATGAACAAAACAAAACTCTAATCACGTTTGTCACTAGTTTTTTTTTTTTAAGCTGAATAATTTTTCTTTTTAATCACAACATAGAATTAAGTTTATATTAGAATCTTAGACAAATGTTAGTGAATAAAATTTTTCTTTTACTTTAAATTTTGTCTTAAAACATCTTTGAAAGAGTGATTGTAAGGGATTTTCAACACTTTCTAATAGTCATTGTCAATGATATTGGGAAAATTCTACTTCGTTTGCAATCAGGAAGTGACTAGTTAATCATGACTTGGGTAGTCATGCTTGTGTGCATGGTGATTAATGGTGTTAACTTTGAACTTTGGTATAAAGTCTAAGTAGAGGCAGGCAAATATTTCATTGTAGTAGTGAGACTTTTATGTTTTCCATTGATAGAGGTGAACTTCTGTTGCCTTGTCTCAGACCCCTTTATTGTAGTATCAGCTCGTTTCCTGTAGAGGGCAGAAGAGAGAGGGAGCTCAAAGAGAGGGTGGGAGGTGAGGAAGAGACACTAGACTGGGGTCTTCATATAGGAGCTCCTTCGTGGGTCCCTTGTCTGCCTGGTGCCTGATGGCTGTCTGTCTCTCACGTTGCTATTTGTAGTGGTCTTCCAGTATGTTCCTCACAGTAGGTGTGAGTATTGCTGGGGGAGGTATGGGTTTATCAGGGGCAGTTTTTCGTTTATCTGAAGGCTTGGCTTTCGTATTGTGAAGACAGATATTATGGTGTAACGTAAATTTTACATGAATTTTAACTCAGTATTTACCTATTTGTCACCAATTAATCAATTACTAATTATTTATTATTGATTGATTGATTGTCATGCTCTGTCCTCCAGGCTGGAGTGCAGTGGTATGACATAGCTCACGGTAGGCCCAAACTCCTGGGTTCAAGCAATCCTCCTGTCTCAGCCTCCCAAATAGCTGGAACTACAGGCACATGCCACTATGCCCGGCTAATTAAAAGAAATTTTTTTTTTTGTAGAAATGGAGCCTTGCTGTGTTGCCCAGGCTGATCTCACACTCCTGGCCTCAAGCTGTCCTCCCACCATGCCATTATAAGTGTCAGCCATTGTGCCTGGCCTATATGTATTTTAAAAATAAAATCAAGATACCCCACAAAATACTTCAAAGACATTTTGTATGGGTGGGGGTGGACAAAGGGGTTAGTGCAATTTACTTCAGGCCTCCTACCCTAGAGTGTCTCCATTTTACTACTTTTGCATATACTTGAGGAGATAATGTGACCTGCATTGTCGGGCTTAGCTGTACTTTTGTTAACGTGACTGTCTTGTAGTTTAACGTTTTCAGAAGATTGCATATCTTTTTTTCCTTACCTTTCAATAAGCCTTCTCAGGTTGAAAGAGTGCATGTCTTAATGATGCTGTATCATGTTTTCATTGAATAGCCCTTTGGCAGCTGGTCTTTTATAGTTAGAGACAGGGAAAACACCTTGCTGTCATGTATTTTTCAAGAAAAGATTAATAGTTGTGATTCATTCTGCAAATAGCTATTCTTTTTGAGAGTTAGTCTTGCAAAATTTCTTCCCTTCCTTTTGTTGTTATCCTGTCAATTCTGAGAAACTGAGAAAAATGAGCCTTGGGATTATTTCGCATTATACTCGTCTCACTGAATTTAGTGGGCTTACTTCTTCACTCTTGTAAATATTTGCAGATTCATTACAGCATTTGCCTTTCCTGTGATTTAAATTAAAAATAAAGATTTTGGTAAGCTGTGTATGGCATGATGAAAAACTAGGAGACTACGGAACAAGGAGTTAGGAGATGGATTCGAATGTTGGATTTTGCTATTCAACTACTATGTGATTGTGAAAAAAATTACTTTTTGATTTTTGAACTTCAACTTTTCTCAGTTGTTGATGACCTCTAGAGTCTTTGCAGTCTCTTAAAGTTCTGTGATTTTAATGGCAAATAAGTACTTTTATTATTTTATGACCTCAAGAGTATGGTCATTTTATGAGGAACCTTAATTTTATAGGACATGTAGCTATAGGTTTTTGTGTTGCTTTCAGACAAACTTGGAACGATAGTTCAGGTAATATGATAATCACTACAAATTTGTCTAGTCAGCGCTAGAGCAGCAAGTGTAACTTTTACAGCTGTCCATGTCAGTGGATTGTGTAAAGACTAATAAGACTTGAAAAGACTAAGAGGGAATGAACAACTCCCCAAATGAGTTAGTTGATTGAAGTCTGTAGGCAACTGAGGGTCTCATACCGGAATACATTTTATTTGCATACATTTTCTGCCATGCATGTTGAAACTCAGGCCTGCTCTATAGAAGAATTCCTAAAAGATGATGTCTTAATTTTATATTTTGACATTTTTTTCTGATTTGGAAGATCATTATAAAAGTGAGAGAAAACAGCATAAAGAAATTGCTCAAAGCATATTCAACAGATGCTTATAATGAAGACTTAATCAAGTATACACAAATATCTTTGTCATATGGAAACCCTGCCCGTAGAAATTTGTAACTGTGAAATTCTTAAGTTTGGGGCACAAAGTTGTGTACTTAAACTAACAGAGCTATGTAATTGGGCAAATTGTGGGCTGGCTGAAGAATTTCACAAGAGAAATGAATAGCTGTGGTTCTTTCCTTGTGTGTATGCACTCATTAAGGCTGCTAGAATCCTCACAGCATCTACTCGCTTTGCAGGGCCTAATGGAGTGCGTTTTTTAAATTTAAATTTTTATTAATTTCAATTTTATTTTATTTTGGAGACAGAGTCACCTTGGCTGAGTGCAGTGGTGCAGTCATAGCTCACTGCAACCTTGTACTCCTGTGCCCAAGTGAGCCTCCCATCTCAGCCTATCTGGTATAGGTAGGACTACAGGCATGCACCATCACACTTGGCTAATTTGTAAATTTTTTTGTAGAGATGATGGCTTGCTGTATTGGCCAGGCTAGTCTCGAACTCCTAGGCTCAAGCCATCCTCCCTCTTGGGCCTCCCAAAGTGTTGGGATTACAGGCGTGAGCTCCTGGCCATGGAGTATATTTTGAATACTGCCTTTGGCTTCATCTTGTTTTTTAAAAATTGATTTCCCCTGATTTCTATATTATTGTTAAAAAGTAGTCCTGCATTATGTAAATTTATAGCTGTACAGTGTAGTATAAAGTTGGTGAAAATTTTTCAGTCTGCAAATTCATTAATTTCCAGATCTGGTTAATTTATCCTTTAGGAAAAAAAAAATTGGATTTTGGAGAGAGAGAGTTGAGATTTGTATATGGGTTGCTTTTGTATCCCATCCACTTCTTTTTATATATTGTTGGAATAATTTGGTGATACATTGTTGCTGATTTTTGTACCTTAGTTCATGAGGGAGAAGATATATAAATATTTATCTGATTTTGGTATCAGGTTTATTCTGGCCTTTATAAAATATTGTAGGTCAGGATATAGCCCTGAGACAGTATTTTATTTTATTGAATATTTTAAGAAACACTAAAATTCTTAATGAATTGCTCTTTAGCTCTGGTTCAGGCTATAAAACCTGTTAAAATTCTCCAAAGCACATGTTGAAAGCCCTTGATTTCTAGGGGAGGGAGATGATGCTGGATGTGTTTTTATCGGAAGGAAGGATCTTTCCTTCTCTCTCCAATCCGTTTAAATTTAATCTCTCCCTGGGGATGGATCACAGATGGATACACAACAGCCAGGAGTGAAGTACAAGGAACTCCTTGGACCGTGGTCAGATTACTTTTCCGGCTCCTCCAGGAGACTGCTCGCTGCATAATAAAGTTAATTTGTGTGTGTAACTTCCTTAGTGGAGTTTTAATTAAATGGAAACTTTTGGGGCCCTTACTTGTCAGGTTCGTTTATTGTAGGAGACCCTTGTATATTAAATCAAGTTCTACTATTTATAGATGTTTAGCTTCCATTTTACATGTAGAATCCTTCAAATTCTTACAACAATCCTTTTTTATAGCATCATATCCTTTTTTTTTTTTTTTTTTTTTTTTTTTTTAAAAGACAGAGTCTTGCCCTGTCGTCCTGGCTGGAATGCAGTGGCGTGATGTCAGCTCACTGCAGCCTCCGCCTACTGGGTTCAAGTGATTCTCTTACCTTAGCCTCCTGAGTAGCTGGGATTACAGGCACTGGCCACTACGGTTCGCTCATTTTTTTATTTTTAGTAGAGACTGGGTTTCACCATGTTGGCCAGGCTGGTTTTGAACTCCTGACCTCAAGTGATCCGCCCACCTCAATCTCCCAAAGTGCTAGGATTATAGACGTGAGCCACCACACCCGACCCATAGCATCATATCTTTAAAAGTGTAGGCTGCATTCAGCATTTTAGGGATTTATATTCATAGTCACGCACCGCTTAAGGAGGATTCATTCTGTGAAATGAGTTGTTACGCAGTTTTGTTGTGCGAGCATCATAGGGTGAACTTACACAAACCTAGGTTGCAGAGCCTACTGCACACTTAGGCTGTGGTCTAACCTTTTGCTCCTGGACTGCAAACCTGTACAGCATGTTACTGTCCTGAATACTGCAGGCAATTAGAACAGAGTGGTCCATAGTTGTTTCCAAACATATCGGAACCTAGAAAAGGTACAGTGAAATACGGCATTACAGTCTTATGGGACTACAGTCCATTGTTGACTGAAATGTTATGCAGTGCATGGCTGCATGAGGATAACTTGAGAATTTTGCCTGATATGAAACCTAGAATATTACATTAAATATGAGAAACCATTTTAAAAACTAATGTACCTCCTGTAAATTTGGACTTTTTGATTGCTACATCTAGGTAATGAGAAACAAAAGACAAGTACACAAACGGTTGTATTCTGCTGGGCAATAAAAGCCTTTTACTGCTGCTTCGGATGACTTCATCCAAATTGGGAGCATTTAGAAATAGACAACAATGTGACATATTTACTGTAAACTGGTTAGCAGCATTAGGACAAACACAAGTGTGTCAGTTTAAAGTGGAGAGTACTTTAAGGTGCATACTTTCCATTTTTATTATTTATCTGTTAGGGCACATTTCAGGGTTGAAGAGAGGTTTGGTACTTTTTTGCCTGAAGTGCTGCTACGTCATTGCAATTCAGTGAAAGTATTCAAGATGTGGGACTAGCTGGCTGCTAATGTGACTATTTTTCTAAATTACAAAAATGTTCAGAAATGACATTTAGTGTCAGAATCCTTTAGATATTTTATTTGCTATTTAATGTATAGGCTTCCTGAAGTGTATTTGTATGTATTTCAAGCAGTATATAATTTTGTCAAATGTTCAAGAACCTAAATTTGAGTGTTTTCTAAAAACTGTGTTTTATTACTTATGGTAAATTTGGTAAATTCTTAGCTAGATAGGAAAATAGAGAATAAAGGGCTTTTACTCTGTGTTTTTCTTGCCTACAGATTCATCATACATACTGTGAAGCCTCAAAATGCCTAAAGTGTAATAAATTAGACTTAATATACGTACTTGTCGATCCAGAATGCATTGCAAGGATCTTGTAGTGTTTCCGGGTTGACATTGTTGAACGTTGCTTGTCAGATATTGGGTGCTGAAAAGGGCTGTGCCCAGTATGTGGTAATGGTTGAGTCTGGAGGGGTTGGATGGAAGTAGTGTGTGTGTGTGTGTGTGTGTGTGTGTGTGTGTGGTGGAGGGAGGGGGTCGCATACTTGTGTCACCTGCAGAAGGGAAACCTGCTTTTCATTCTCCAACAGGCGTGGGTTTCATAACAGGGCTGGAGGAATGTTATTCTGGCAACAGTGTATATTATTGGAAATGGAGAGAGGAGAGACGGGGAGCAGAAAGAAAACCTTAAAGGCTTCAAAGTGCCTATACATCATTATGTATATAAACTTCGACTGGTTTTTTTTGTTGTTGCTGTTCAAAAAAAATAAACACAGCAGTCAGTCTCTCTTGTTGCTGTGCTCAGACTTGCTTTAGTTAAATAAATTTTGACTACAGAGTACAAGGTGGTAGTTCTCTGTGCTTTGAGGTGTCAGCAGTCTGGAAGGACTGATGGACTTTGGGTCCTATGAGGCTTGCCTTTTGGGTCCTATGAGGCTTGCCTTGCCAGCAGGGAGGAGGCTGGAACACATTGCTGTTGTGTGTCATGTCATGTCATGTCTGTCATGTCATGTCTGTCATGGCCAGCCTGAGAAATTGAGAAGATGCTGCATAAAACGTGGGAACATGCAGTGCTTCCTGAGACCTGGGGAGCCTGGGCCAGAGCAAGTTTGTATGCCGCCGGTGGCAGCTGTTCCTTAGATAGGGTTCATGCTCTCAGGCTTGTAGGCACCCACTCATCCTGCCCCTCATTTACCCACTTGGCTCCCATAGGCTCATGAGCTTGTGACTCTTGAGCCAAAGTCTTTAAACATATTGGAAGGATGGAATCCCCCACCACACAGGGTGCAGAGGGCATAGATGCTTTGTGGGCTCTTTGTATAGTGTAATGGTAAGAGCAGTGGTGTCTGTAGATCCTGTACTTCCCCTTTATTTTACAGGTTGGGGAATGGGCAGAGTTTTATTTGTCTGAGCTCACCCAGCTGGTTATTAGCAAAGCAGAGACTGAACTTGATTCCCTGTCCACAGAAAAGGGTGGAAAGTTGCCCAATATAGAGGGCTGTTGTGGTCAGAGGAGAAGTTCAGAGGTCTGTGCTCAGAGAGGAGAAAGTATAAAGATGTAATGCTGGCCTTTCCTGTACATATGAGACAGAAAAGACCCCCCTCCCCCCGTTTTTTTTTTTTTGAGATGGAGTTTCACTCTTGCCACCCAGGCTGGAGTGCGGTGGTGCGATCTCGGCTCACTGCAGCCTCCACCTCCCAGGTTCAAGCAATTCTGCTCAGCCTCAGCCTCCTGAATAGCTGGGACTACAGGTGCCCACCACCACACCTGGCTAATTGTGTGTGTGTGTGTGTGTGTTTTGAGACAAGGTCTCACTATGTTGCCTAGGCTGGAGTTCAGTGGCACGATCTTGGCTCACTGCAAACTCTGCCTTCCGGACTCAAGCGATTCTCTTGCCTCAGCCTCCTGAGTAGCTGGGATTATGGGTGTGCTTTTAGTAGAGATGTGGTTTCACCATGTTGCCCAGGCTCGTCTCAAACTCCTGACCTCAGGTGATCCACCCGCCTCGGCCTGCCAAATGCTGCGATTACAGGCATGAGCCACTGTGCCCAGCTAATTTTTTGTGTTTTTAATAGAGACACGGTTTCACCATGTTGACCAGGCTGGTCTCGAACTACTGACCTTAGGTGATTCGCCCACCTCCCAAAGTGCTGGGGTTATAGGCATGAACCACTGTGCCCGGCCAAAGCTTTTGTTTTAGTAAAACATTAACTTGATTTGTTCTAAGTATAAAAATAGTTATAACCAAGAGCTTTAGGAAGTTATATGACATCTGTTGATGGTTAAAAGACATGTTAGGCAGAAATCCTCGTGGTGCTAATTTAATTGGTTACCTTTACACTCCCTTAAGGCTGGAAAGAACGTTGACCAAATGACATTGTAAAGACGTGTATGCTTAGATATTGCAGTTATATGTTATGTGACTGAGAACGTGGGATTTAAAAAACAACAACACACAAATGCCTCCACTTAAGACAGTAGAACTAGTCCACAGCAAGCAAATAACGTTTTAGGTGTAGTAAAGTATCTGTCTTTTTGCAAAGTAACTTTTGTTGTTTGGTTGCAATCCTGGTGTTAGCTCCCCAAGCTGGCTGGACGTTGTGTCATCTGAGTTTGTTTCTAATTCACCTGGTCTTGGTTGGGGTGTTGTGTAGTTAGTAAAGCTCGCATGTGTTCCTGATATAGCCAGGATTGAGAACCACCATGTATTCCCTCATTCCCTTTTGAGATAGATTGACACTAGATATTGTGCCCCACAAGGGTAGATTTTAACGATGTATAACACTAGTCTGCACAGTTGAGGAAGTAGGGACTGTTGTGAAAATCCTGGCTTATCAGAATGACAACGAATACTTACTGAGCAGTGACTGAATGCCTTGAGCTATTCGGAGAGCTTGAAAAGTTTTGACTCGGCTGGGCATGGTGGCTCACACCTGGAATCCCAGCACTTTGGGAGGCCGAGGCAGGTGGATCACCAGAGGCCAGGAGTTCGAGACCAGCCTGGTCCAACATGGTGAAACCCCGTCTCAACTGAAAATAAAAAATTAGCCGAGTGTGGTGGCAGGCGCCTGTAACCCCAGCTACTCAGGAGGCTGACTGAGGCAGGAGAAACGCTTGAACCTGGGAGTTGGAGGTTGCAGTGAGCCAAGATCACGCCACTGCACTCCAGCCTGGGCGACAGAGTGAGACTCCATCTCAAAAAAAAAAAAAAAAAAAAAGAAAAAATTTTGACTCATTCAATCCTTTTAACAATTCTATGAGTAAGGGACTCCTGTTACTCACATTTCTCAGATGAGGGAAACGGGGGCAGAGAGAGGTTAAGTCATTTGCTCCAGCTATGTCCAGTCTTCACTCTTAATTCCTAAGCTCCATTGCTTGTATTGAATGAGCTGATGCTTCCTTCATATTTGTGACTCATCAGCTCACGGAGCTGATTTTAGAAGCTCTGGCATTTCTACTGCTCCAGCATTTGCTCCACAGTTCTGTCGTTGTCACTTGGGTTACAGCATCCAGTAGACCGTGTGATGTGCAGGGCTCTTCCTGCAGACTGCTGCTGCCTGTGGTAGCACAGCCTGGCTGACTTACCTATCCCCAGAGCTCTTCTTAACTCCTACACCCCTGCCTTTGTCTTGAGTTAATAATACAACATAACAGTAAGCAGAAAAACAAAAATATTTCATGATCAGTTTTCTAGTTCCTGGGTTTAATGAGAACTAGCCAGTTTAGCTTATATATATTCACTATAGTATTTCCTTTAGTTCTATGTGCTGTGTTTACTGTGATCATAATAAAATTATTTAAAACACTTTATTGGGATTTGAACAGGGCAGCCTCTTATATATAGCTTATTTTTTTTACTAGCAAGTTTAGAAATGTACCAGCGAATTTATAATTTTTTCTAGCCAATGTATGAGCTTATAAACAAAACAAAAAACTCTTTAGTTATGTAAGAGA
>NC_044559.1:56093295-56117251 GCF_007565055.1 Rhinopithecus roxellana | reverse complement strand
TCCAAAGGGCAAATTCCCAGAGATTTGAAACAATTTCCCAAATAAATATAACACTGATAACCTCAACTATCAGAAAATTTCCTTAATTCTCTATTTTGCTTTGTGTGTGGAGATCAAGTCCTTGAGCAGCTAACAAGAAGGACCAGATACACCAGGGCCTTGGAAGGTTGCCATACAATGTGAATCTAAACGTCTGGGCTGACGCACTGACATGCAAACATTCCTGCTATTGTATAGCTTTAGTGAACAAACTGAGGCCTTGAAAATGAATCTCTGGGTAAATGTGGAATAATTTCCAGCTATGGCCCTTCCTCAACAGAGTGTAGTAAGATTGCACAATGCAAGAGGTTCTTAACCTCATTGTGCATGAAGATTATTCACAATAGTATATTAGTAGTAAATATATTTAATGCTGGCTAGTCATGGTGACTCACACCTGTAATCCCAGCATTTTGGGAGGCCAAGCAGGGAAGATTACTTGAGGCCAGGAGTTCAAGCCTGCAGTGAGCTATGATCGCATCACTGCACTCCAGACTGGGTGAGAGACCAAGACCCTATCTCCAAAAACAACAACAACAAAAATGCATTTAATGCTTGCTATGAGACAAGCATTGTGCAAAGTGTTTTATATGCACGAACTCATTTCACTCTCATACCGATCATGACATATGACATGGGTTCTATGATTAGCCCCACTTACAGATGGGCAAACTGAGGCATGGCACTGGCACAGGATTTGACCCCAGTCAGATCTGTAGAGCTCCCGCTCTTAACCTTATGCAAAAAAAAAAAAAAAAAAAAAAAAAAAAAAAAAAAAAAAAAAAACAAAAAAAGAAAGTATTTTTGAGAACTATATTTAAAATGTCTTCATATTGTCTCCTACAGCATTCTTTTCTAAAAGGAACATTCCAAATAGTGTGTGGTCCTCAGACCTAGAATCTCTCCAGCCCAAATTCTGGCTGACTCCTCACAGAACACATGAGCAGCCATGAGTATGGGCAAAAATTCTGCACTGGCCGGGTAAGGTGGCTCACGCCTGTAATCCCAGCACTTTGAGAGGCTGAGATGGGCGGACCACCTGAGGTTTGAGAGCAGCCTGGCTAACATGGTGAAACCCCGTCTCTAATAAAAAAAAACAAAAGTTAGCCGGGTGTGGTGGCATGTGCCTGTATCCTAGTTACTGAGGAGGCTGAGGCAAGAGAATCACTTGAACCTGGAGGCGGAGGTTGCAGTGAGCTGAGATTGCACCACTGCACTCCAGCCTAGGTGACTGAGCAAGACTCTGTCTTGAGAAAAAAAAAAAAATTGTGCCCAGACCTCAGTGGTCTCCTCCAATAACTGAGGCAATGCAGCCCCCTTTGTGGACAGGGTAGTGTGGGAGAGGTGAAGGCACCAGCACTCCTGAGTTTGTCTGAGGGCCGCTCTGGAAGACCACTGCAGACGCAGGTCTCTGATGCCTGTTTCATGCAGTGGGGTGTCAGACAGAGTGCCCACTCTCCAAATCTTACCAGATTATCCCCTGCATCTGCATGTTTCTCTCTTTATATTCAGTTCCCTTGAGAAAAATGTCCTTAGGAAAAACAAAAAAACCAAACTGAGATGGGGTCTTTCTGCAATGCCCTGACTGATCTCAGACTCCGGGGCTCAAGTGATCCTCTCGCCTTGGCCTCCCCAAGTGCTGGGATTACCATCCTGAGCCACTGCACCCAGCCAACAGAAAAACTTTCTACCTCCTTTCTTCAATTCATACTCACTGACCTTCACAAAAGAGCAAGAAAGAAAAGAAAAAGTTGAAGAGTCTCCCTGCCAAGGATGAAGACAGAGCTCCAGGGGCCTCTGCAAAGGGAGAGAGGCTGAGGATTCTAACGGGCATAGGAGCCAAAATAACAACAGTATCAACAGCTACATCTTCTGGACTATCTTTCTTCTTTTCCATTTTCCAAAAGTATAACTGCAATCATTTATCTTAAATGATATTTATTTATTGCCATCTATATAGTTTTTGGAGGCTGGGTGCCATGGCTCATGCCTGTAATCCCATCACTTTGAGAGCTGAGGTGGGCAGATCACTTGAGCCCAGGACTTTGAGGCCAGCCTGGGAAACATAGTGAGACCCTATCTCTACCAAAAAAAAATACAGTAATTAGCTTGGCCTGGAGGCAAATGCCCAGCTGCTCAGAAGGCTAAGGTGGGAGGATCACTTGAGTCCAGGAGGTCAAAGCTGTAGTGAGCTGAGATTGTGCCGTTGCACTCTGGCCTGGGAGACAGAGCAAGTCGTTGCCTCAAAAAATTATAAATAAATACATAAAAATTAAAAGACAGTTTTTAGGGACCCCTCAAACCCAATTTTCCCATTGGATAAAATCCAAATAGGATATGCATGGAAGAGTTCAGAAGCAGACCTTTATATTTTCAAAACAAAAAGTACCATCCTTGACTTGGTTTGGAGAGCAAATATGAATCTTGGAGCCCTCTCTGAAGCTGGCTGCCTTCTCATGGGCATGGCAGGCCTTGCCTTCTGCACTTACATGTCCCAAGAGGCATCAGCCTGCCCGCCGAAATCCAAAGCCACATAATGTCAACACAGTACTCCTGTGTAAATATTTGGTCCAGGGAAAATGCCTTGAACGCCTGTACAACCAATTTTCTGGCAGGCAGTGAGATGAAAAGGAGCATTAATGCATGCACTAAAATAATTTCTTATGAAAACCCAAAGAATCGCTGTGCATCCTTCATCACGACGCACACTAAATGGCCTTTTCCTACTACCCTCTCTCTCCAGTCATCCTCCCCCACTCCCCCAGCTGTCCTAATAAAGAGCACACTAAGTCTTTAGTTCTGCTGGCAAGGAGAATTAAATGCTATTTGCCACCTGGTGTTGTCTTACTTAACATATCTCTAAATTGTGCTTAAACCTTCCTTTGGAACTCAGAGTTTAAATACTAGAACGAAGGAAACAAAGTAAGAAGAGAGAAAAACAGAAAAGTAACAAAATTTACATAATTTGCAAACACTGTATTTTTAACAGTGTTAAAAAAGTAGTCTGTTTTTTCTTCTCTTTGCCTTCATCTTCTGTTCATTATCTCTTTTGTTTCCTCTTGTTCATCTTTCCTTTTATCCTTCAGAATTCAATCCAAGAAGAAACACGTTTCTTCCCATGACAAAACCATACTCGAGTTCAAAATGGGATACTCTGAGTGTTTAAATGATTTGTTTTTGTTTTTGTTTTTGAGACAGAGTCTTGCTCTGTCACCCAGGCTGGAGTGTAGTGGTACAATCTCGGCTCACTGCAACCTCTACTTCCTGGGTTCAAGCGATTCTCCTGCCTCAGCCTCCTGAGCAGCTGGGATTACAGGCGTACACCACCATGCCCCACTAATTTTTGTGTTTTTAGTAGAGATGGGGTTTCATCATGTTGGCCAACCTGGTCACAATCTCCTGACCACAAGTGATCCACCTGCCTCGGCCTCCCAAAGTGCTGGCATTACAGGCATGAGCCACCACGTCCGGCTGTTTTCAGTAGAATTTTATCCCAGAAGCTCTGTGATCCCGCCCATTGCAACCCTGTTTTTAAGTTTTCAGGGTCCCTTTCTTTTCTCCATTTAATTTCTTCTTCTCTTCCTCCTTTTTCTTCTTTCTTCCCCCCCCCCCAGAGTCTTGCTCTGTTGCCCAGGCTGCAGTTCAGTGGCATGATCATGGCTCACTGTAGCTTCAACCTCCAGGCTTAAGAGATCCTCCCACTTCAGCCTCCTGAGAAGTTGGGACTAAAGGTGCATGCCACCATGCCCAGCTAATTTTTTATTTTTTGTAGAGACGGGGTTTTGTCAGGTTGCCCAGGCTGGTCTCAAACTCCTGGGCTCAAGCAAACTGCCTGCCTTGGCCTTCCAAAGTGCTGGAATTACAGCTGGCTGTGAGCCACCACGCCCAGCCAGCCCATTTAATTTATTTGTTCAGCAAACCCTTTGTTGATAATTTATTCTTGTCTAGCACTATGCCCTTTTCTTTTCCTACTGTTTTCTACTTTCTATTTAGTTCAATTATCAACTACCAAGGCAGCAGAATCATAAAATTCAAGAGCTCCCTCAACTGTACAAAAGTCCACTCTTTTCAACTGTAAGACACTCTTCCTTCTGCAGCTTTTTGTAATAAAATTAAGAATTTTAATTAGCAAAAAGTTTTATAAGACTTTATCAAATAACAAATACTTAATTTCTTTTTTTTTCTTTTTTTCTTTTTTTCTTTTTTTTTTTTGAGACGGAGTCTTACTCTATTGCTAGACTGGAGTGCAGTGGCATGATCTCAGCTCACTGCAACCTCCACCTCCTGGGTTCAAGTGATTCTCCTGCCTCAGCCTCCCGAGTAGCTGGGATTACAGCATGCACCACACACCCAGCTAATTTTTTTGTATTTTTAGCAGAGACGGGGTTTCACCATGTTGGCCAGGATGGTCTCGATCTCTTGACCCTCGCGATTCGCCCACCTTGGCCTCCAAAAGTGCTGGGATTACAGGCGTGAGCCACCATACCTGGCCTATTTACAGACATCCTGCTTAAGAGATGTTTCAGGCCAGGCGCGGTAGCTCACGCCTGTAATCCCAGCACTTGGGAGGCCGAGGCAGGCGGATCACCTGAGGTCAGGAGATCGAGACCATCCTGGCTAACACAGTGAAACCCCATCCTCTACTAAAAACACAAAAAATTAACCAGACGTGGTGATGGAGCCTGTAGTCCAGCTACTCTGGAGGCTGAGGCAGGAGAATGGCGTGAACCCGGGAGGCGGAGCTTGCAGTGAGCTGAGATTGCACCACTGCACTCCAGCCTGGGGGACAGAACGCAAGACTCCATCTCAAAATAAAAACCAACCAACAACAACAAACAGAAGAGAGCTGTTTCAGGCCAGGTGAGGTGCTCATGCCTACAATCCCTGCCTTTGGGAGGCTAAGGCAGGAGGATCACTTGAGCCCACGCGTTTGAGACCAGCCTGGGCAACATGGCAAAACCGTGTGTCTTCAAAAAATACAAAAATTAGCCAGGCATGAATACATGCCTATAGTCCCAGCTACTTGGGAGCTGAGGTGGGAGGATCACTTGAGCCAGGGGGTTGAGGTTACAGTGAGCCAAGATTGCCTCATTTCGCTCAAACCTGGGTGCAGAGGAAGACTCTGTCTCCAAAAACAAACAAACAAACAAAAAACAAACAAACAAAAAACCACATTCAGATGTTTATAATTCAGGTTATCGTATTCAGCTTAGAGGGAGAAGGCTTAACGTTAGTTGGGTATTAAGTGCAGACAGATGAAGTATCATTTCCGTTGTCCTCCCAAGAGAGCAGGTCCGTGTCCCTCTAAATAAAATGGTTGAGTGAGAAGTCTTGAGTTTTGCTGCAGCAAAAAAACTAGGAAAATAAAAAACAAACTCAATTTGAGGCTCTAAGCAAGGAGCAGCAAATGTTAAAAAGGTATTCCAAAGAGCAGCAGAGAGCAGGTTAGAACAGATAGGTTTCAGAAGCCATAAAAATAACCTAGGACAGTCTGTAGGTGGAAGAAAGAGCTTACTCCACGTGAGTGACAAGGTACTGTAGTAAATAGTTCATTAGCGTTTTCTGTTGTCTTAGCACTGCTTTAACTGGGTAGTTTGGGCATTAATAAGGAGATGGCTCACGTATTGTTATCGTGATGAATAATTTCTTTGGAAAAAAAGTACTTGTAAATGTAATGAGTGGTGTATCCTTGCCTATCTGTTTGTGGCATCTGGAAGTAAATCTAATCCCAGTCAGAAACTATCAATAAAACAGTGGCAGTTACCTGCCAACAAGCCATAGAGCCAAATCTAGCCCTACATGAAGTGCTGCAGAGTGAAACATCTCACACACACACACACACACACACAAAAGTGGTGCTTGGTAAAAGGTAAGAGAATAAAATATAACAGGAAAAGACCCATGAGTTAAACACAATGTTATAGAAAATCTAGTAGAAGCACTTGCTTTCCAAAGGCTGAACTCCAGACAGCAAATAATCACTGATTTTGGGAACGTTTCCAAATCACAAAATGTTATGTTTCAGAAGTGCCTTGAGCTTTCAGGAGATCGGAATAGAGAGAGGATACAGTGCCCATTCAGGTCTTGCTTTGTGTTCATGCGGAATAAAAGTTCTCCACGGGAGAATAGTGAGTCTCCAATAAGATAGGATGACATTAAGAGAAAACAATTTTTTCTTTTTAGATGGAGTCTTGCGCTGTTGTCCAGGCTGGAGTGCAATGGCAATGATGTCGGCTCACTGCAAACTTTGCCTCCTGGGTTCAAGCAATTCTCCTGCCCCAGCCTCCAGAGTAGCTGGAACTACAGAGGCCCACCACCACACCCAGCTAATTTTTTTGTATTTTAGTAGAGACGGGGTTTCGCCCTATTGTCAGGCTGGTCTCAAACTCCTAACTTCAGTTGATCCTCCTGCCTCTAATTTTTTGTATGTTTAGTAGAGATGGGGGTTTCACCATGTGAGCCAGGTTGGTCTCGAACTCCTGATCTCAAGTGATCTGTCCACCTTGACTTCCCAAAGTGCTGGGATTACAGGTGTGAGCCATTGTGCCAGGCCAAGAAAACAATCTTTATTCCCATTTAAGAGAACTATCTAAGTGTGTTTAATCCTTATTTCAAGTTAAGTGCTTAGAGTTGGTTGTTTTTCTATACAAGCAATTATCTTACCCTAAATGCTTTCCTTCATATATGTGTGTGTGTGTGTCTTTTTAGAGACAAGGTCTCACTCTGGCACCCAGGCTATAGTGCAGTGGCATAATCACAGCTCACTGCAGCCTCGACCTCCTGAACTCAAGCAATCTTCCCACCTCAGCCTCCTGAGTAGCAGAGACTACAGATGTGTGCCACCAAGCCCAGTTAATTTTGAATTTTCTTTTGTAGAGCCAGGGTCTTGCTGTGTCACCCAAGGTGGCCTTGGACTCCTGGGCTCAAGCTTCCACCTGCCTCGGGCTCCCAAAGTGCTGGGATTACAGGCATGAGCCACCATGCCTGGCCTATATTCTTTGTTTACAATGATATTTATAAAACAGTTAGTAATAAGACATGGATTGAAGAATTTGAAAACCTAGGAGACATTTATCAAGAAAATTCCCCAGGATTACAGTAACTAAAGTTCAATTAAGGCGAGACAGTTCTCAAGTTGTTTATCACCACCGACTAGAACCCAATCCCTTTTTTTTTAATTTGCCAAACCATTTGACAATGTACAGATGCTATTTTATTTATAGATTTGGTTATTCTATGGGTTGTTAAATTTGATTTGCAATATAATCATAGTAGCAAAAAGTCATGTTAGTTTTGTATTTGATAGAAAATATGTTAATAGTAATTATAACAGCAAATGATAGTGCTTTACCAATAATACTGAACATTTCTGTAAATTTTGGAAAATGGAAACTGATCATGTTGAAAAAATTAATGCAATTCAGGAAAGAGTTAAAAACCCAATGTAGTGTTAATTGATTCTGACAATGATTTATTTTTGCAGTTTGCACAGAGTCCTTGAAAGGAGATATTTCTTGAAGGATGAATAGGGATTTGGCAACTGAAAGCAAGATAGCACGATGCTCTAGCAGAGGGTATGGCGCAGGCAGAGGCATGGCCATCAGGAGAGGCCCTGGCATTTGGGAGAGGGCTCAAGTGACCAGGACATGGGTCGTCTCTATCTCTGTTGGGGGTGCTGGCTCATGCAGGCTTCACTGAGCCTTATGAGAAATGAAAGAAGGATATTCTTTTATGAAAGAAGGGCTGGGCGTGGTGGCTCACACCTGTAATCAGCACTTTGGGAGACTGAGGCAGGTGAATCATTTGAGGTCAGGAGTCCGAGACCAGCATGGCCAACATGGTGAAACCCCATCTTTACTAAAAGTACAACCATTAGCCAAGCGTGCTGGCACGTGACTGTAATCCCAGCTACTCGGGAGGCTGAGGCAGGAGAATCACGAACCCAGGAGGCGGAGGTTGCAGTGAGCCGAGATCGCGCCACTGGGCAACAAAGCGAGACTCCATCAGAAAAGAAAGAAACAAAGAAAGAAAGAAGGGCGGGGGAGAGAGGGAGAGAGAGAGAGAGAGAGAGACAGACAGACAGAGACAGAGATGAAAGAAAGAAAAGCAAGCAAGCAAGCAAGCAAGCAAGAAAGAAAGAAAGAGAAAAGAAAGCAAGAAAGCAAGAAAAGAAAGAAAGAAAGAAAGAAAGAAAGAAAGAAAGAAAGAAAGAAAGAAAGAAAGAAAGAAAGAAAGAAAGAAAGAAAGAAAGAAAGAAAGAAAGAAAGAGAGAGAGAGAGAGAAAGAAAGAGAGAGAGAAAAGACAGAAAAGAAAGAAAGCCCCTGGGCTCATTAACTTCCGTCTGCCTCTGTAGATCCTCTTGCCCGTGTTCACCCTGCTCTGTGCCCCGGGAGGACTCCCTTGTCTTTCAGTTTCCTGTTGGGCTGAACCAATGGGAGTGCCGCCAGGGGATCAGTGGTGGGAGTGGCTAGGGATCGGCTGCATGGGTTCCCTGTGGCCTCTCCCAAATGCCACAGTCCGCTTCAGAAAGCCCTCTCCAGGCAAATCCCCAGCTGGTACCCAACAACTATTAATTTCCCCTGCCTCTATAGGCCTAGGAATAACAGCTCTCTGTGGTTTACCGTACAACCAGAGTTGTGAACAACCAGAGTGTACAATGCCAGGTAGTGTGTACTCTGCTAGATCTTATGGATTTCCTTAAAATTTGCACTCAACATTGTAAATAATCCCTTTATTATATTATTCTTTTATTACTTTTTTTTTTTTTTTTTGAGACAGGGTCTCTGTTACCTAGGCTGGAGTACAGTAGTGCCATCATATCACTGCAGTCTCAAACCCCTGGGCTCAGTGATCCTCCTAGCCTCCTAAGTTGCTGGGACTAGAGGCGTGCACCACTGTGCTTGGCTAACTTAATTTTTTTTTTTTTTTTTTTTTTTTTTTTTTTTTTTTGCCGGGCACAGTGGCTCATGCCTGTAATCCTAGCTCTTTGGGAGGCCGAGGTGGGTAGATCACGAGGTCAGAAGTTCAAGACCAGCCTGGCCAACATGGTGAAACCGTGAATCTACCAAAAACGCAAAAATTAGCTGGGTGAGGTGTCAGGCACCTGTAATCCCAGCCACTCAGGGGATTGGGGCAGGAGAATCGCTTGAACCCAGGAGGCAGAGGTTGCAGTGAGCCAAGATCA
This sequence comes from Rhinopithecus roxellana, assembly GCF_007565055.1. Classification (NCBI taxonomy): domain Eukaryota; kingdom Metazoa; phylum Chordata; class Mammalia; order Primates; family Cercopithecidae; genus Rhinopithecus; species Rhinopithecus roxellana. The sequence continues at coordinate 56,108,027 of NC_044559.1, read as the reverse complement.
CACCATTGCACTCCAGCTCTTGGACGACAGAGCAAGACTCGGTCCAAAAAAAGGAAAATTGGGGGCCAGGCACGGTGGCTTATGCCTGTAATCCCAGCACTTTGGGAGGCGGAGGCAGGCAGATCACCTGAGGTCAGAAGATTAAGACTAGCCTGGTCAACATGGCAAAACCTCGTCTCTACTAAAAATACAAAATTAGCCAGGCATAGTGGTGGGTGCCTGTAATCTCAGCTACTCAGGACGGTAAGGTAGGAGAATCACTTGAACCTGGGAGGTAGAGGCTGCAGTGAGCCGAGATCGCGCCACTGCACTCCAGCCTGGGCAACAGGGCAAGATTCTGTCTCAAGAAAATGAAAAATAAAAAAGGGGCCAGGCGCGGTGGCTCACACCTGTAATCCCAGCACTTTGGGAGGCTGAGATGGGTGGATCATGAGGTCAGGAGATCGAGACCATCCTGGCTAACACGGTGAAACCCCGTCTCTACTAAAAAATACAAAAAACTAGCCAGGCGAGGTGGCGGGCGCCTGTAGTCCCAGCTACTCGAGAGGCTGAGGCAGGAGAATGGCGTGAACCTGGGAGGCGGAGCTTGCAGTGAGCTGAGATCCGGCCACTGCACTCCAGCCTGGGCGACAGAGCGAGACTCCCTCTCAAAAAAAAAAAAAAAAAGATATTCAAATATTCAAATCACAATAGAAAGTCTTGCTTTTGGACTAAGGATATTGGCAATGCAGTTCAAGGTTGAAAAGAACATTGCTGGTTCAATCCAAATGGGCAGATTAAAAAAATAATAAAAGAAATAAAGAATATTATTGAAAGGAATATGGATGGTATTCCTTCAAGAGATTCAGAACATTACATAGAAGTTTAAGGTATGCTTCCTTGTACTGATAATTCAGAATCCTAGGAACAGAGGACTTGCAAGGAAAATATAGAAGATGTACTTCATCACTGGCGGGGCACAGTGGCTCACGCCTGTAATCCCAGCACTTTGGGAGGCTAAGGCAGGTGGATCACTTGAGGTCAGGAGTTTGAGACCAGCCTGGCCAACATGGTGAAACCTCATCTCTACTAAAATATAAAAATTAGCTGGGTGTAGTGGTGGGTGTCCGTAATCCCAGCTACTCAGGAGTCTGAGGCAGGAGAATCACTTGAACCTGGGAGGCGGAGGCTGCAGTTAACCAGGATCATATCACTGCACTCCAATCTAGGTGACAGAGCAATACTTCATCTCAAAAAAAAAAAAAAAAAAAGGTTTGCTTTGATGTCTGCCACAGGCAGACGCCGTGATTTGCTTACTCACTGCCCATTACTACTTTTACTTCCTTGCTAACACAACTCAAATTTGTTGGGACACCAGTGTTTCAGCCCTAGGCTATAGGCCATCTTATATCTAGTCTAATCAGTACAAATCAATGTTTTCTACTACTGTAATCTCCCTAAAGCTAGAGATGGCCATATGCCCATATTTAGCCAATGACACGTAAATGAAAGTCTACAGGTGTGGTTTAGAGCAAGGTATCTCAGCCTTGGCACCGCTGACATTTTGGGGCAGATAACTCTCTGTTGTGATGGGTTTTTCTGGGGATTGTCAAATGTTGATATCATCCCTGGCCCCTACCCACTAGATGACAATAGCACCCCCTTAGTTGTGACAACAACAAATGTCTCCAAACATTGTGAAATGTTGTCTGGAAAGTAAAATTGTCCCCGGTAGAGAACTACTGTTTTAGAGGAAAGATCTTGCCTTGCTGATTAAAGGAAACCAATGTACCTGGTACCTCCTTCTCTCCCCTTCTTCCTGCTTTGAACAGGATGTGAGGATTGCAGCTGCAATAACCATTCTGCAGCTGTGAGGAAAAAGTCAAAATATTCTCCTTGAAACCATTGCTACTTATCAGTAATCACCTATCCTTTGATGTCTTATTATTTGAGGGGAGAAATGCTCTTTATAGTCAATGTCACTATAGCAAAACTTTCTGAACTTTGAACCAAACGTATCCCGTCTTAGTTTGTGTTGTTATAACAGAACACCAGAGACTGGGTGATTTATAAAGAGGCTTATTTAGCTCATGGTCCCACAGGCTGAGAAGTTCAAGGACATGGCCCTGGCTTCTGACCAGGGCTTTCGGGCTGCATCATAACATGGTGGAAGGTCAAAGAGGAAACAGACACACGCAACGGGCTGAACACAAAGGGCGCCTGTACTTTATAACAACATGCCATCATGGGAACAAACCCATTCCTGCGAGAACTGATTAAGTTTCATGAGAGTGAGAACTCACTACCATGAGAACAGCACCAAGCCACTCGCAAAAGGAGATACCCCATGAACCCAATGCCTCCCATTAGGTTCCGCCTCTTAAAGGTTCCACCTCCCAATGTTGTTGCATTAGCAATTAAGTTTTTGTTTTTGTTTTTTGTTTTTTCAGACAACGTCTCACTATGTTGTCCAGGCTGGACTCTAACTCCTGGGCTCAAGCAATCCTCCTGCCTCAGCATCCTTAGGAGCTGGGGCTATGGCAGTTAAATTTTAACATGAGTTTCTGTGGGGACAAATCATATCCAAACCATAGCACATTGTGCTCGAGATATTGGCAACGCAGTTCATGGTTTAAAAAACATTATGGGAAGGAGTAGAGACAGTGCATATACTAAAGCATGTATAGTGAAGCAGGGTGTGGCATGCTCTCTACTTCAGCATAAATGCAGTACTGAAGATTGCAGGATTTGTCTAATATGATTTTGCATATTTGATTAATATGTAAAAATCAATTGTGTTTTTATTTAAATTGAAATTAAAACATTTATAATGGACCAGGCACAGTGGCTCATGAGTGTAATCCCAGCATTTGGGAGGCCAAGTTGGGCAGATAGCTTGAGTTCAGGAGTTTGAGACCACCCTGGGCAACATGTCTCTACTAAAATACAAAAATTAGCCAGGCGTGGTGGTGTGTACCTGTTGTCCCAGCTACTCAGGAGGCTGAGGCACGAGAATAACTTATGCCTGGGAGGCAGAGGTTGCAGTGAGCAGAGATTCCCACCACTGCACTCTAGCTTGGGCTACAGAATGAGACTCCCTCTTGAAAAAAAAAATTAATGACTTAGAAAAATATTTAATGCTTGAAAATAAATCTGATGAAAGATGTACAAAAAATGTGTACATTGAAAACAGCAAGGCCGGACATGGTGGCTCACACCATGGATCACCTGAGGTCAGGAGTACAAGACAAGCCTGGCCAACGTGGTGAAACCCTGTCTCTACTGAAAATACAAAATTAGCTGGATGTAGTGGCACATGCCTGTAATCCCAGCTACTTGGGAGGCTGAGGCATGAGAATTGCTTGAACCTGGGAGGCAGAGGTTGCAGTGAGCTGAGATTGCGCCATTGCACTCCAGCCTGAGCAACAAGAGTGAAACTCCATCTCAGAAAAAGAAAAAAAAGAAAACTGTAAATCGTTGCTGAGAGAAAAGACCTCCATAAATGGAGAGATAAATCATGAGTTCCATAGTGTTGAGATGTTCACTCTCCTCAAATTGATCTATAGATGTAATTCAATCCCAATAAAAATCTCAGTAAGCTTTATTTTTAGAAATTGGCAACCTGATTCTGAAATTTTATAGAAATGCAAAGGAGCTAGAATAATCAAAATATGTTTTTAAAAATGATGTGGAAAACTTATGCTACCTCATTTCAGATCTACTATTAGGCAATCAAGGCAGTGTGGCGTTGATGTGAAGATAGACATATAAATTAATGCAATATAATAGAACCCAGATACATACATACAAAAACACACACATATGGTTAATTGATTTTGATAAGTATACCAATCTAATTCAATGTATCCAGTTGGTCCATAGGGAATTCTGGTTTTTGCCGTTACTTAAAAGTAATGAAAAGTAATGGCAAAATCCGCAGTTACCTTTGCACCAACCTAATAGAATGGATAGTCTATCCAGCAAGTGGTGCTGGAACAACTGGATATCCCTATGGAAAAGAAAAAAATACCATTGAACTTCTAGTCTCCTATTTGGCATGTAAGGAGATTGAAAGTCACTATTCCATCTGAAGTAAAAAGCTGACCAAGTGGAAAAATCAACAATTCTTAGGTTCATAAGAGAGGTCACAGGGCAAACAGGTGACTCTGTTTGGAGAGACAGATGGACACAGAGAATCACAATTTACTGGAGTAAAAACCTCTGTGGGAACCAGTGCTGGGGTAGGAAAATCTAAACTGTAATTGACAAATTGCTGGAGGCTCAGTGTGGACAAGTCTGAGTTAAAACTCCAGGGACACCCAGTCATTGAGGACGGGGGGCACACTTTCATGAGTTCAGTTCTACTAGGCTCTCATACTCAACAGTAGAGAAAAATCTCCTTGTGTTTCTGGCAAGGCAAGAAGGAAAGAAACTATTCTGAAACACACCAGAGCCATTATGTTCCTATTTATTTATTTATTTATTTATTTATTCATTTAAGATAGAGTCTTGGCCGGGCGCGGTGGCTCACGCCTGTAATCCCAGCACCTTGGGAGGCCGAGGCGGGCGGATCACAAGGTCAGGAGACCGAGACCACGGTGAAACTCCGTCTCTACTAAAAATACAAAAAAAAAAAAAAAAAAAAAAAAAAAAAAAATTAGCCGGGCGCGGTGGCGGGTGCCTGTAGTCCCAGCTACTCAGGAGGCTGAGGCAGGAGGATGGTGTGAACCTGGGAGGCGGAGCTTGCAGTGAGCCGAGATCGCGCCACTGCACTCCAGCCTGGGTGACAGAGCGAGACTCCGTCTCAAAAAAAAAAAAAAAGATAGAGTCTTGCTCTGTTGCCTAGGCTGGAGTGCAGTGGTGCAATCTTGGCTTACTGCAACCTCTGCCTCCTGGGTTCAAGTGATTCTCCCGCCTCAGCCTCCCAAGTAGCTGGGAGTACAGGTACAGGCCACCACGCCCAGCACTGATTTTTGTAGAGATGAGTTTCACCGTGTTGGCTGGGTTGGTCTGGAACTCCTGACCACAAGTAATCCTCCCACCTCGGCCTCCCAAAATGCTAGAATTGCAGGTGAGAACACTCATGCCCAGCCACCATTCTTTTCTTAATATCACCTGCCCTCAGGGGAAACCATTTTAGCAGAGCCTATCCTTCTTGGGTTCTATGAGAGCCTAACTGACCTTGGGAAGAGACACACCCAACTCCAGCCCCCTCCAATCATCCTGTCCCACCTAAGGAGGAAGGTGCTGAAGTATTTGTGAAGTTCACAGTCCAGGGGCACAGGCTCACCAAAGGACTGAAACTTAATCATAGTTCTATAGAATGCTTCTCCTCTCTCCACACCTTACCACCACAAAACTAAAGGCCTATTTACCACCGGTCCTTTTACTCAGTACAACACGCCTGGCGATCAAGAAAAAATTACAAGCCACACTAAAAGAAAACACAGTTTGAAGAGACAGAGCAAGCATCAGAGCTAAACCAGGCAGAGATGTTGGAATTATCAGATTAAGAATTTCAAACAACTAGGATTCATATGCTAAGGGATCTAATGGGTAAAGTAGACAGCATACAAGAACAGCTGAACGATGTAAGCAGAGAGATGGAAAGTAGAAGAAAAAAACAAAAAAACAAAAAGAAAAGCTAGAGATCAAAAGCACTATAACAGAAATTAGGAATAAATTTGATGGGCTTATTAGCAGGCTGGACACACCTGACAAAAGAATCTCTGAGCTTGAAAACATCCCAGTAGAAATCTGAAACTGAAAACAAAGAGACTGAAAAAAAAAAAAAAAAAAAAAAAAAAACACAGAATATTCAAGAACTGTGAGAAAACCACAAAAGGTATAATATATACATAATGGTAATACCAGAAGGAGAAGAAATAGAGCTAGGAACAGAAGAAATATTTAAAACAATAATGACTGAGAATTTCCCCCAAATTAATATCAGATACCAAACCACAGATCCAGGAAGCAGAGAACAGCAAGCAGGATGAATACCAAAACAAAACAAAACGAAAAATACCTTGGCATACCGTATTTAAATTACAGAAAATTCAAAGATGGGCCAGGCATGGTGGCTCATGCCTGTAATCCCAGCACTTTGGGAACGCCGAGGTGGATGGATCACCTGAGGTCAGGAGTTCGAAACCAGCCTGGCCAACATGGTGAAACCCCATCTCTACTAAAAATATGAAAATTAGCCAGGCGTGGTGGCTCAAGCTTGTAATCCCAGCTATTCGGGAGGCTGAGGCACAAGAATAACTTGAAACTGGGAGGCAGAGGTTGCAGTGAGCCAGGATCGTCCCACTGCACTCCAACCTAAGCAACAGAGCGAGACTCCATCTAAAAACAAGAAAAAAAAGTGAATGGATGGAAAAAGATGTACCATGCTAATACCAATCAAAAGAAAACAAGAGTCGCTATATTAGTTTCAGACAAAGCAGACATCACAGCAAGGAAAGTTTTCAGGGATAAAGAAGGGCACTACATAATGATAAAGAGGGCAATTATCCAAGAAGACATAACCGTCTTTAACATACTTTGCACATAACAACAGAGGCAAACCACATGAAGTAAAACTACCAGAACTGCAAGGAGAAGTGATTAATCCATTATTATAGTTGGAGACTTTAACACCAATCTATCAGAAATAGGTTAAGCGAGCAGAAAATCAGTGAGGACATTGTTGAATTCAACAACACCATCAATTCACTGGACACAAGGGCAATTATTGGCTACTTCATCCAGCAACAGCAGATTACACATTTTTCTCAAGTTCACATAAAACACCCAGCAAGATAGACAGATTCTGGGCCATAAAATAGTATCTCAACAAAATTTTAAAAACAGAAGTCAGATAATGCCTGTTTTCCGACAACAACAAAATTAAACTAGAAATTAATAACAGAAAGCTATCTGGAAAAATCCCAAAATACTTGGAAATTAACACATTTCTAAGTAAAACAGGGGTCAGCGAATTAAGATGAAATTTTAAAATATTTTGAACTAAATGAAAATGAAAACGCAACTTATCAAAATGTGTGAGATGCAGTAAAAGTAGTGCTTAAAGAGAAATAATTAGTATTGAATGCATATCTTAGAAAAGGAGAAAACTCTATAATTATTAAGCTGATATCTTAGGAAAGTAGAGTATTAATTAAACAGTAAAATTAAATCCAAAGTAAGCAGAAGAAAAAAATAATTATAATGAAAAACAAGAAATCAATAGAGAAAATCAATGAAACCACAAGCGAATGCTTTGAAAAGTTCAGTAAGGCTGGGCGTGGTGGCTCATGCCTATAATCCCAGCACTTTGGGAGGCTGAGATGGGCAGATCACTTGAAGTCAGGAGTTTGAGACTAGTCTGGCCAACATGGTGAAACCTCGTCTCTACTAAAATACAAAAATTAGCTGGGGGTGGTGGTAGATGCCTGTAATATCAGCTACTCAGGAGGCGAGGCAGGAGAATCACTTGAACCCAGGAGGCAGAGGTTGCAGTGAGCCAAGATCACATCATTGCACTCCAGCCTGAGTGATAGAGTGAGACTCCATCTCAAAAAAAAAATAGAAGTTCAATAAAAGTGATAAGTTTCTAGCCAAGTTAAGAAAAAAAGAGAAAGAACACACATTATTAATGTCAAAAATGACATATTTCATATTTCATGGACATGAAAGGATAATAATGAAATGCTATGAACAACTTACCCTATGCCCATTAATTTGATAACCCACATGCAATGGACCAATTCCTTAAAAGACACAATCTGCCAAAACTCATACAAGAAGAAATAGATAATCTAAATAGGCTTATATTTATTTTTAAAATTGAATCAATACTTGGTAACTTTCCAAAACAGAAAGCACCAGGCTCAGATGGGTTTAGAGGTGAATTCAACAAAACATTTAAAGTGGAAATTACACTGATTTTCTATAATCTCTTTCAGAAGATAGAAGCAAAGGGAATACTTCCCAGTTCATTCTGAGGCCAGTATACCTTAATGCCAAAACTAGACAAAGACATTTATTTATGAGAAAACAACAGACCAATATCTCTCACGAACATAGATGCAAAAATCCTCAACAATGAGATGCTTGGTGGTCTGTGGTTCAGGAGCTTCCTCGGGATGTCGGTGGACTGGCTGAGGGGCAAGGTGGAAGTCGATCAAGAGACTATCCAGCGGCTCCTTGAGGAGAATGAGCATCAGAACAAGGGCTGGGCGAACGAGTGCGTCCAGTGCCAGCATGTGTTACATAGAAATCTCATTTATTTGGCTACCATCGGAGATCCCAGCCCAACCAGTACTTCAAAAATAATGGAATCATCTTTCAAAAGCAATGGAATAATCTTCCAGTTGGCTGTTGTGAGGAGTAATTGAATGTAATCCATCTCTTATAAAATGGAGACAGGATCTTTACCAACTCAACTGCTTAAAACATGAATGACACTTCTGTGGCTCTTTTAAAAAATATGAAAATGTGGGCCAGGCGCGGTGGCTCACGCCTGTAATCCCAGCATTTTGGGAGGCCGAGGTGGGTGAATCTCCAGATCAGGAGATTGAGACCATCCTGGCCAACATGGTGAAACCCTGTCGCTACTAAAAATACAAAAAATTAGCCGGGCGCGGTGGCGGGCGCCTGTAAATCCCAGCTAATCGGGAGGCTGAAGCAGGAGAATGGCCTGAACCCGGGAGGCGGAGCTTGCAGTGAGCCAAGATCGTGCCACTGCACTCCAGCCTGGGCGACTGAGCGAGACTCCATCTCAAAAAAAAAAAAAAAAAAAAAAAAAAAAAAAAAAAGTGAAAATGTGAAGAAAGCTACTAACTTCATTGTATTCTCAATGTAAATATTTTAAAAATAAGCAAATCCCTTAATAAGTTGAGACCAGATGTCATCTTTCCTGAACTTGGAGCATGTTTAGATAACTAAGACATCACTGGGATGTTCAAGCCTACTTTTTAGTTTCAACCTGAAGAGGAAACTGAGTAGGTGTTGGGCAGGAATTGGTGAGACTCCTGACTTGAGACCTTGCTAAATGGACATGTATCTGCATGCTCCTTCTTAACAGTTTGTAAATGTGGCCCCCTGACTGCTGTTTTCAGATAGCTTTGAATAAAGCTTTATTTTCTACAAAAGAAAAAAATCCTCAACAATCCTCAACAAAATTTGGCAACTTGAATGCAAAATACATTTTAAAATTATACACTGCAAGCAAATGGAATTTATCCCAGGTATGCAAGACTGGTTCAACATTTGAAAATCAATGTAATCCATCACATCAACAGGCAAAAGAAGAAAAATCACGGCTGAATGCGGTGGCTCACTCCTGTAATCCCAGCACCTTGGGAGGCTGAGGCGAGCAGATCACAAGGTCAGGAGTTCAAGACCAGCCTGGCTAACATGGCAAAACCCCGTCGCTACTAAAAATACAAAAATTAGCTGGGTGTGGTGGTGCACACCTGTAGTCCCAGCTACTCAGGAAGCTGAGGCAGGAGAATGGCGTGAACCTGGGAGGCGGACCTTGCAGTGAGCTGAGATCATGCCGCTGCACTCCAGCCTGGGCGACAGAACAAGACTCTGTCTCAAAAAAGAAAAAAAAAAAGAAAGAGAGAAAGAGAGAAAGAGAGAAAGAGAGAAAAGAAAGAAAGAAAGAAAGAAAGAAAGAAAGAAAGAAAGAAAGAAAGAAAGAAAGAAAGAAAGAAAGAAAGAAAGAAAGAAAGAAAGAAAGGAGAAAAATCAGACCAATAGATGCAGAAAAAGCACTTGACAAAATCTAACAGAAATTAATGAAGTTCTTTATCAACTTGATAAGTAACATCTATAAAAATACTACAGCTAACTTCATACTTAAAGGTATGAAACTAGAAGCTTTCCTGCTAAGATCAGGAACAAGGAATGGAAGTCTCCTCTGACTACTCCTTTTTCAATACCCTAGTGGAAGTCCTAGCTGATGCAAAAAGACAAGACTTAGGTACTAAAAAGTATACTGATTGAGAAGAAAGAAATAAAACTGTTTTTGTTCATGGATGACACGATTATCCATGTAGAAAATCCAATAGCATCGACCAAATAACTGGATCTAATATGTAATTTTACAAAGGTTGTGGGATACAATGTTAATATACAAAAGTCTGTTGTTTTTCTATATACCAGCAATAAACAAGTGAAATTTGTTTCGTTGTTGTTTGAGACAGACTTTTGCTCTGGTCTCCCAGGCTGGAGTACAATGGCGCAATCTCAGCTTACTGCAACCTCTGCCTCCTGGGTTCAAGCGATTCTCCTGCCTCAGCCTCCTGAGTAACTGGGATTAGAGGCGCCCGCCTCTACGGCCAGCTAATTTTTGTATTTTTAGTAGAGACAGGGTTTCATCATATTGGCCAGGTTGGTCTTGAACTCCTGACCTCAGGTGATCCACTCGCCTCAGCCTCCCAAAGTGTGGGGATTATAGGTGTAAGCCACCGTACCCAGCCTTTTTTTTTTGAAATTTAAAATTAAAACATATTATATAGTACCGTCTACATTAGCACCCCCAGAAGTAAAATAATCAGGTACCAATCTAAGAAAACATATATAAGTCTTATGTAAGGAAAACTACAAAACTCTCATGAAAGATACCAAAGAGAAACTAAATAAATGGAGAGATACTCCATATTTACCAACAGGAAGACTCAATATTGTCATGATGTCAGTTCTTTACAACTTGACTTAAAGAGTTAATGCAATCCCCCATCAAAATATCAGCAAGTTATTTTGTGAATATCAACAAACTGATTCTAATATTTATATAGCAAAGCAAAAGACATGCAACAGCCAGCACAATATTGAAGGAGAGAACAAAGTTAGGAGGACTGACTCTCTCCAACTTCAAGACTTACTACAGAACTGTAGTAATCAAGAATGTAGTGTTAAAGTAGCCAGGGGTGATGGTGCATGTCTGTAGTCCTGCTTGCTACTCAGGAGGCAGAAGTGGGAGGATCACCTGAGAACAAGAGGTCAAGGCTGCAGTGATCATGCCACTGTACTCCAGCCTGAGAAACAGAGTGAGACCTTGTCTCTTAAAAAATTAATTAATTAATTAATTAATTAAAATTAAAATAAAAAATATTAAATAAAATGAAAAAGTAAAGAGTGTGTGGTATTGGCAAAATGATAGACAAATAGATCGATGGAACAAAATAGATCCACATAAATACAGTCAATTGATCTTTGACAAAGGAGCAAAGGTGATACAATAGAACAAAGATAATCTTTTCAACAAATGCTGCTGGAATAACTAGACATCTACATCCAAAAAAATAAATGATTCTAGACACAGACTTTATACTCTTCACAAAAATTAACTCAAAAAGGATCATAGACCTGAATGTAAAATGCAAAACTATGCAACTCCTAGACAGTAACATAGGAGAAAATCTGGATGACTGAAGGTTTTATGATGACTTTTTAGATACAACACCTAAGACATGATCCATGAAAATAAGAATTGATAAGCTGGACTTCATTAAAATTAAAATTTTCTGCTCTGAAAAAGACATGCCAAGAGAAGGAAAAGACAAGCCATACACTAGGAGGAAATATTTGCAAAATACTTACCTGATAAAGGACTGTTTATTCAAAATACATAAAGAATTCTTAAATACTCAGCAATAAGAAAACAACAGAGCCCAATTTTAAAATGGGCAAAAGACCTGAACAGATGCCTCACCAAAAAAGATACACAGATGGCAAATAAGCATATGAAAAGATGCTCCACATCACATGTCACCAGGGAAATGTAAATTAAAACAATAATGAGATACCACTGCACACCTATTAGAATGACCAAAGTTCAGAACACTGTCAACACCAAATGCTGGTGAGGATGTGGAGTGATAGGAACTCTCATTCATTGCTGTGGGAATGCAAAATGGTACAGCCAGTATGAAAGGCAGTTTGGCAGTTTCTTATAAACTAAGGTTTCTCTTACCATATGATGCAGCAATCACACCCCTTGGTATTTACCCAAAGGAGTTGAAAACTTATGTCCACACAAAAAACCTGCACATAAATGTTTATAGCAGCTTTATTTTTAGCTGTCAAAACATGGAGGCAGTGAAGATGTCCTCAGTAGGTAAATAGATAAATACACTGTGGTACATCCAGAGAGCAGAATAATATTCAGTGCTAACAAGAAAGGAGCTAGCTGGTCAGGTGCAGTGGCTCATGCCTGTAATTCCAACACTTTGGGAGGCCAGGGCAGGCAGATTACTTAAGGTCAGGAGTTTGTGACCAGCCTGGCCAACCAGCTTGGCCAACATGGTGAAACCCCGTCTCTACCGAAAATACAAAAATTACCCAGGCACAGTGGTGCGCACCTGTAATTGCAGCTACTCGGGAGGCTGAGGCACAAGAATCCCTTGAACCTGGGAGGCGGAGGTTTCAGTGAGCTGAGATCGCACCACTGCACTCCAGCCTGGGCGACAGAATAAGACTCCATTTCAAAAAGAAAAAAAAGAAAAAAGAAAGGAAAGGAGCTATCAAGCCATGAAAACATATGGAGGAAACGTAAATGTATATGAAGTGAAAGAAGGCAATTTGAAAAGGTCACATGCTATGTGATTTCATCTATATGACATTCTTGAAAAGGCAAACTCTCGAGACAGTAAATAGATCAGTGGTTTCCAGGAGGCAGAAGGAAGGGATGGATGAACAGGCAGACCACAGAGGATTTTTAGGCCAATGCAATTATTCTGTGCTATAATGGTGGATCCATGTCATCATACATTTGTCCAAACCCACAGGGTGGGTAACACCAAGAGTAAGCCCTAATGTAATTGATAGACTTTGTGTCAATGTAGGTTGATCACGTGTGACAAATGTACCACTCTGGTTGATGCTGATAATGGGGGAAGCCATGCATGCCTGAGGGCAGGACATATAGATATCTTTGTACCTTCCTCTCAGTTTTGCTGTGAATCTGAAACTGCTCTTTTAAAAGTCTAAAAAGGAAAAGAAAAAACAGGCCAGACGTGGTGGCTCACCCCTGTTATCCCAGCACTTTGGGAGGCTGGGGTGGGAGGATCACTTGAGCCCAGGAGTTCAAGACCAGCCTGGGCAACATAGTAAGACCCTATCTCTATATTATTTTTTAAAATAAAAAATAAAATTCAAATTAAAAAATTAAAAAAAATAAAAGCCCTCAACCCTTTTCTTACACTATACACTAAATTAACTTGATCATGGACCTATGTATAAATGCTAAAACTATCAATCAGAATTCTCTAGAAAAATCTCTCTCTCTCTCTCTCTTTTAGAGACAGGGTCACCCAGGCTGGAGTGCAGAGGTAAGATCATAGACTCAAACTCCTGGGCTCAAATGATGCTCCTGCTTCAGCCTCCCAAGTTGCTGGGACGACAGGTGCACAGAAAATATATTCTTAGAGTAGGCCAAGATTATTTAGATAGAACAAAAATATCAACCTACAAAAGAAAGGAATTGATAAATTGTACTTTATCAAAATTAAGATCTTCTGTTCCTTCAAGGCCATTGAAAATAAAATGGCAGCCCACTGAGGAGGAAAAAATATTAATATTTGCAACACATATATCTGACAAATACCATGTTTCCAGAGTATATAAAGGACTCTCATACTCAATAATGAGAAGGAAAAAAAAAACCCTTTGCTTTTGTTTTTTTGAGAAAGGGTCTTGCTCTATTGCCCAGGCTGGAGTGCAGTGGCACAATCATACCTAACTGCAGCCTCAAACTCCCAGCCTCAAGCAGTCCTCCCACCTCAGCCTCACAAAGTGCTGGGATGAATGGTATAAGCCACTGTGTCTGGCCCCATCTAATTTAAACATGGGCAAAAGATTTCAACTGACATTTTACAAAAGAAAAAATAGGAATGGCCAATAAGTCCATGGAATGATGCTCAAGTATCATTAGTCATCAGAGAAAATACATTAAAGCACAATGAAAACTGTACATACTCACCGCAATGGTTAAAACTAAAAAGACTGACCAAACCAAATGTTGGTCAGGATGTGAAGCAACAAAAACTCTCATAAATGGCTCGTAGGAATGTAAAATATGGAACAAGCAATTTGGAAAACAACTCAGCAGTTTCTGATAGAGTTAAGAATATGAGCCGGGCATGGTGGCTCACCCCTGCAATCCCAGCACTTTGGGAGGCCAAGGCAGGGGGATTACTTGAGGTCAGGAGTTCCAGATCCAACATGGTGAAACCCCATCTCTGCTAAAAACACAAAATTAGCCGGGGAAAAACACAAAAAATAGCCTGCACCTGTAGTCCCAGCTACTCGGGAGGCTGAGGCAGGAGAATCGCTTGAGCCTGGGAGGTGGAGGTTGGAGTGAGCTGAGATCACACTATTGCACTCCAGCCTCGGTGACAGAGCAAGAATCTGTTCAAAAAAGAAAGAAAAAGAAAGAAAGAAAGAAAGAAAGAAAGAAAGAAAGAAAGAAAGAAAGAAGAAGAAAGAAGAGAAGAAGGAAGGAGAAGAAAGAAGAGAAGAAGAAAAGAAGAAGAAGAAGAAAAGAAAAGAATAAGTTTATAATATCCAGCAATTCCACTCCTAGGCATTTACCCAAGAACAATAAAAACACATGTTCACAGATACTTTTACATGAATAGTCCTAGCAACTTCATGTATAATAGCCAATAACTGTAAACAACTCACATATCTCCTGACTGGTGAATAGATACACAAATTGTGGTATAGATAATGGAATGCTACCCAACAACACAGTGTAA